>NC_081162.1:28564185-28664185 GCF_012432095.1 Onychostoma macrolepis
ATTATTATTAATTTATTATAATTAATTGTATTCATTATAATTAATTAGTTTTGCTGTAAATCACTTGTTATATAAACACACTTTAAAGTAATTCCACATCAACATTATTCTTTATAATTTGTAATAATACTTTTTAATTGTACTGTCTCCGTCTCTCTAACATAATCATATTCATATCAGTCCTGATTAGTAAAAGGTTTCTCAATTACAAATTAATTTTGCTGCTCAGCAGGACACAATAATTAGAGACAAAAATCAATAGACTAGTATAATAGTAATAGTCTTTTTTCTTCTGACATATGTAAATTCACGATGATTATTAGATCACTATTAAATTATGGAAATAGTATTTCTGTCACACAGAAGATTATATTCAGTTAGTGCTATTTTTTTATTTGAAGAATGAGCAGCAGTAATGATACCTTATTTGACAAAGACAGATTGTATACATTAATGTTCTGTATTTTATTATAGTTATTCCTACACAGTAAAAAAAAAAAAGGCAAGCATTTATTTACGCATTTTATTATTTATTAAACCGGGCAGATAAATATAACTACTCACCAGCAGAACTGTTTATGGATTTCATAGGTTGGGTTGAAGTTCAAAGTGTTTTTTTGTGTGTGTTTTGTAACGCGTCTGTATGTCGCGCGTTGATGACGCAGTGACGCGCCTCACACGCGACGCGTGTTTCTGCGCAAGCGCGACACCTGGCGGAGAGCGGCGCTAATTACAGCAGCGCGCAGACGGCACTCATAATCTTAAAAACTTTATAATCCACATAGTTCATAGTTCAAACATTATTTGTAATGCAAAATTTATTTTATTTTATTTTACCACAAAAAAAAAAAAAAAAAAATTGAATTCACTTCTCATATAAGAACTGGAATGGATACTAAAAGAAAAAACAGCTCTCAAACCAGACATGCACACATTTCCAGACTTCATTGTGTGTTATTTCATTCAGAGTTTATCACTTTACTATTAATCTAAAATATGGAAATATACATAATGAATATCTATGTTCAAACTTTTGCTGTAATGTATTATAAGTTGCTTCAGAGGTATTGCAAGTATTACATACAACAATAATAAAACAGTGCATTGACATACAAAAGGAAATTTACTTTTAGTGCTTAAGTACTTTTAAAAGGTTTTTTTACTTAAGTAAAAATCCGTCTTTACAACTTTGTAATGGAGTAATATTTGACTCAAGTAATGGAGTTGTGTGCTTTGTCTGCCTCTGCCAAAAATTGACCCTTGTGTGTGGTTTTGTGGTCATATTCAGTCATTTTTGGAGATGTATTTGATCATCTCTTGAGCTCAGTGTGGTTTTGTTTAGTTGTAATTCTGCATTGGTCAGCAAAACAGCGAAATCACTGATTAACTCGGAGCTGATTGTAGGTCAGAAGCTCCTCTGAGAGCCTCAGAAACTCTGATGGGATCCGATGCACACGGTCACGGTCATCCTGATGGAGAAACTTCTGCTTTCTGAGGATCCGGTTCAGTCCAGGAGCAGACCGACGTGCTCCGTTCCTCCACACCAGCAGACGGACGAGTGTGTGTTACTGCGGTGAGATCAGCATCTCTCCTTCAATCAGACCGATTCACACAATAATGCAAAATGCATGATCATCATTTTGTCGTAAATGTATCATTCTGTGTGCTATGCATCCAGGTTCATTCTTAAATATCCATATTCCCAGATATTGTGTAATATCATGTTGGAACAGAGCACATGGTTTGTTGACTTTATGTGAGCAGAAGGACTTTGTCTTGTGGCTTTTGGCAAACACTGAACATGATGGTGAACCGCCAGTCAGTGTATATATATATATATATATATATATATATATATATATATTATTATTATTACTTAAAAAGAACATTTAACATACATGGTACCCAGTGTTGAGTAAATTACTCCAAAATAGTAATTAATTACTAGTTACTACTTACATCTTCAACAGTGTAATTAGATTACTGTACAAATTATCCCAGTAATATTCATGTTAATAACCAACAAGTTATTGAGCACTAAAGTGTTATCAATATTCTTATTAACTCACCAAAGTATTTAAAGTGAGAAGGGTATATAAAAAGCATGCATTTTAAGGTTAGACTTTAACTTTTGATGTTAAATCCACGATTGTATTGTATTGTATATAAATGTTCTACAGTCTACACACAGTGTTAAGTTCAATTACATAAGAAGTAACTGCATTTAATATTAAATTACAGAAAAAATAAGAGTAATCCCTTATTTTACTTTTTCAAGGGAAAAGTAATTAAATTACAGTAACTAATTATTTAGTAACTAGTTACACCCAACACTGGTGGTACCTTTAATGCTCTTTTTAGATGAAAAACATTTCTTTAGAATATTAAAATGTTCTTCAGATTATGGAAAAATGGTTATTTTAAGAACTGATCACTGAAAGGTTCTTTGTGGAACCAAAGATGATTCTTTGATGGCATCACTGTGAAAACACCTTTATTTTTAAGAGTGTTGAGTCATTAGACTGATTCAGATTGTGAGTTTGAGTCTGTTTATTAATCTTTTTAACTGATTCATTACAAGGAATCGGTTAGTGAGTCATTTCATCATGAGTTAGACTCCATTGTTCACTCTGAGTCTTTTTAACTGATTCATTACAAGGAATCGGTTAGTGAGTCATTTGATCACGAGTCAGACTCCACTGTTCACTCTGAGTCTTTTTAACTGATTCATTACAAAGAATCAATTATAGATTAATTTGATCATGAGTCAGACTCCACTGTTCACTCTGAGTCTTTTTAACTGATTCGTTACAAGGAATCGGTTAGTGAGTCATTTGATCACGAGTTAGACTCCACTGTTCACTCTGAGTCTTTGTAACTGATTCATTACAAGGAATCGGTTAGTGAGTCATTTGATCATGAGTCAGACACCAGTGTTCACACTGTAGTCATTAGACTGATTCAAATTGTGAGTTGGAGATGGTTTGTGAATCTTTTTGACTGATCAATTATAGGAATCAATTATAAAGCTTCTTTACTGGCATCAATCATTCCACAAAGAACCTTTAACATTCATGAAACCTTTAAATTGGATAAAAATCCTTCAGATGATTAAAATATTCTTCACACTAAGAAAAAAAAATGGTTCTATTAAGAACTGATCACTGAAAGGTTCATAAATTACAGAAAGTCCTTCATCATTCAGAAGCAAGAAGTGAGTTTTTCCTGCGTGAGACGGAGTTTGCTGAAAGACTCTTGTTTCAGTAACACTAAACCACAGCTTGAATGTTCTGGTGTAACTGGAAGAGACGGGTCAGGTTAAATAAAGCGTGACACAACCATTACAGAGGAGATGGTAAACCAGCACAGCTCTGTCTTCAGGCGATGAGCTCGAATAAAACAGTCTGGTGAAACTAACCAGTCTTCCAGAAATGCTTAAATAAGCTTCTATAATGCACGTTTTTTAGAAGATGTTTACAAGCTTGAAGGATCTCCAGAGGATCTCAGCAGGCTGAACTGTTTTGCAAGGTAACATGAGATGTCTGTGCTCAATCCTGTTAGTGTTTGCCTGTAAACTCTGATCTTTAGTTCTTATTTTCTATTGGATTCACATCAGGTGATTGTCTGGCCGTTCTAGCAGCTTTATTCTCTTTCTCTGAAACCAGTCGAGAGTTTGCTTGGCTGTGTTTGGGATCGTTGTCTTGTTTCATCTTCATCATCATCCTGGTTCGGTAGGTGTTGGGACTGAAGCAGCTAATATTAATTTCCACTGACGAGGAGCAGGATTGCTGTCTAATCACTGATTGTCTTTCCATGCCTTTTTGAACCTCCCTTTCTTCACGTGTTCAATACTTTTTCCCATTTTATTACACACAACTTCATTTCTGTTTTGTTTTCTTTGTATGTATGGATTGCTTGGGTCGTTACCGACATCTGGTGAAAGTTTCAAGTCAACAGCACCTTTAGAAATATATTTACTGAGAAAAATGATGATGTGTGCAATACTTATTTTACCCGCTGTATGGGTCATGCCACGAAATCGGTGCCTTTTCCACTTGGAAAATTTGAAAAATAAAATAAGCTTAATCAATATTTTTTTAAATATCCATGAAATGAAGACACCTTAAAATGACAAGAAATTGCACTGTGCCATCTCAGGCTATGATGTAATTTATTATTTTATGACAATTTTTCTACCTCATGTTTTGGTATTTTTGTCAACCCTGTTACCGACACAAGCGTCACTAGATACTATAGTTTAATTAGAACTCATACGCCACTGAATGATATAGGAATTAGCTCAATAATATACCGAGGGTGACCTTTAAAATGTTTGAATTTTACACAGACAATCTTTAAAAACAGGGTCAAACCTAATCAATATCATCCCTGTTACCCGGAAAAGTAACAGGTTTGATGATTTCAAACAAATTTGTTAATTGCTAGCTAATAGTCAAGCTCAAATAATGTACACTTTGAAAGGATTCCACTTGTAGATATTGATTATATTAAATAAAATAAAAAATTTTGTTTAAATTTACGTTTAAAAAAAATGGTAACAGTATTGATACTGCACGATGTCCCTCCCTCAGTCAGGCCTCATAAATCATCAAAACAGAAGATTATAGAAGTGAGAGAGAAACATGCTTGTGTTTTAAGTGCAGGAATCCTGGTTGAGGGATGATGTAACCTCCTAGAAGTGATGTCAGGTGAACGTACATTATTTTACAAGGGTTTTTTGATGAGGGTAACAGGGCTGACATGAAATCAGGGGACACCAATAAAATTATTTATATTTTATAGAAAAAAATGCATACTTGTGCCAAAAACATTGGTTAACAATGAGACTATATTTAGAATTTTTATATTTAGATTTTTTAATCATTTTGCAAATTAAAAGTCCTGCTGAAAAAGAAAAATCATAGTGAGGGACATGCCAAAAACCCTTACCAGCATAAATGCTATTTAAATTATTTAAAATAATATTCGATTTTGATGTAATATTGATGAAAGCATAACATATTTGTTGTTATATTAAATCTATGTTTGATTATTTCTTAGGGACGCAAAAGGCACCGATTTCGTGGAATGACCCGTATGTATTTGTATGGATATGTCTGTTTCACAGTCAGTATGCTGAAAACATCGACGAGGAGGAAGGACACAAGATGACAAGGACTGATGCTTTTATCTCGCTGGACGCTGAGGCTGACGTCTCTACCAGAAGAAGAAAACCCATCCTCGTCAGGTCAGTGCATAGAGTTTAAATCAACCATAACGAACGCATTCACACACGATCCGCTTCACTTCAGATGTGTCTCCTGATTCAGATCCAAAACATTTGATCCGTCACTTCTTCTGCAAGTCCAGAGTGACTCCGAATCAAAGTGTGAACGCAGGAAACCTCAGTCCGCTCAGGTGTGTGATTTCACTATCATACAGATACTATTAGAGTTATTAATGCACTGGGAAAAAATGCAGAAATTGCTAGTAATTTTCACAATTATAAAGAAATGATCACTGAATGAATGCGAAATTAAGAAGAAAGTCTGAAATAGTATTTTCTTGTATGATGAACTTCTATCATCTTTGGTTTATTTACAACTTTAAAAATCATTTTTACAGTGTATTTTGAATTATTAAATATATTTTTTTTTAATATTATAAAATATTAAATGTTTTTATTTTTATATTTTGCGTTTTCATTTTAAGTTTGGGTAAACGTGTAGTATTGTGATGTGTGTTTTCATCATTTTTAATTTTTAATTTAAAAAATATGTCTTTTTTACACTGAAATAGTATTTGCTTGTATTGTATAATTTGTTTAATATGTTTTATTTAATTAGCTTTTATTTTTATATTTTGTGCTTTAATTAAGCATTTAGTATTCTGTTGTGTTTTCAACATTTTTATTTTATAAAATCATTTTATTTTTATTATTTTTGTTTAAATATGTCTATAAAACGGTTTACACTGAATCCTAGTAGATTTCACAAATAATTGCAAAGAAATGGCATTGAATTAAACATTGAATTTTAAAGTAGAAAAACTAAAATATCATTTTTTATAAAAAGTACTTTGTCTTTGTTTTATTTATAACTTTGAAAAATCATTTTTTACATGTAGTTTTTTTTTCAGCTTCAGTTATTTTTCTTCATTAAATTAAATGTAGCTTTATATTTTATTTCAGTTTCAGTTTATTTAGTTTTATTTAACGATAACCCCGGTGCGTCCGTCCACTTTTCCACTTTTTTAGTTGATTCAGATTAATTCAGCAGATCTCAGTTCAGCTGGACAACAAACAGGAGGTTTTATTTACAGTATGAATCGTGATTTTTGATCTACACCACTGAACACGCATCATGTTGTGTTTCAGTCTCTGCGCACTAATATCCAGTACCACAAAGTTTTTAAAGACATAAGTGAAGACGAACAACTGAGACAGAGTACGTACGACCAGATTGATTTGATTCGTCAATGATTATTGCACTATTATTGAACACGTAAAGAAGCTTTGATATGATTAATGTATTCCAGGTTACACATGCGCCCTGCAGAAGGACATTCTGTATCAGGGGAGACTGTTTGTGTCCGATAACTGGATCTGTTTCCATTCCAAAGTGTTCGGAAAAGACACTAAGGCAAAACCTGAAAACTGCTGAGAAACACATCTGGAATAGCAAAGATTTTTATGTTTATGAAAGGACGCTTACCAAGGCTGCATTTATTTGATCAAAAATACAGCAAAAATTATGAAATATTATTAGAATTTAAAACAGCTGTTTTCTATGTGAATATGTGTTAAACTGTAATTTATTTCTGTGATGCGCAGCTGTATTTTCAGCATCATTACTGCAGTCTTCAGTGTCACATGATCTTCAGAAATCATAATAATATGCTGATTTGCTGCTCAACAAACATTTCTGATTATTATCAATGTTGAACACAGTTGTGGATTCACAGGATGATTAGAAAGTTCAGGAGAACAGCATTTATTTTAAATAGAAATATTTACACTGCATTAAATTATTCTCTTACTTAGTATTTTTGTCTTGTTTTCTAGTATAAATATAAAAATTCTTGAATCAAGATTAATTTACTGTACAAGTAAAAGGACTTAAGATATTATGTCTTGTTTTCTGTAAAAAAAAAAAAAAAAAAAAATATATATATATATATATATAAAACTTTTGTTAGTTTTTGCTTAAAACAAGCAAAAATATCTGCCAATTGGATAAGAAAAATAATCTTGTTTAGCCTTTGAATTAAGATTATTTTTCTTGCCCCATCAGCAGATATTTTTGCTTGTTTTAAGCAAAAACTAACAAAATTTATATATATATATATATATATATATAATTTTTTTACAGAAAACGACTTAATATCTTAAATGATTTAACTCGTCAAGTAAATGCTTCTTGAATCAAGAATGTTTAGATATTTATACTAGAAAACAAGACAAAAATATCAAGAAAATAGTTCTTTGCAGTGTTTGTAACATTATAAATGTCTTTACTGTGACTTCTGATCAATTTAATGCATCATTCATGAATAAAAGTATTCTTTTTTTTTTTTTTTTTAAACCTCCAAGCTTTTGAACAGTAGTGTGTTTGAATTATATGCATCATATTTTTTTCATTCAGATTGTGATTCCAGTTGCTTCAGTAACAGTCATCAAGAAAACAAAAACTGCTATCTTGGTGCCAAACGCGCTGGTTATTTCTACAGCGCACGAGCGGGTAAAGCACACTTCGCTCTCGTGTGAATAAACCTGTGATTTAGTTTCTTCTAATCGCTGTTTTTGTGTTTTTTACAGCATGTGTTTGTTTCATTTCTGTCTCGAGACACGACCTACAAGGTTCTGATGTCTGTTTGCCCTCATCTGGTTGTAGGTTCTTCAGTCACATTAAATTCAGTTCAGTTGAATCGTACTGTTTCTGATGAATAACTGTGGTGTGTTTGCAGGAGAAGAGTCCTGGGATCAGTCAAATCCCGTCTCAGAGCCTGAGAGGACATCCGGCATCTCTGCCCACGGTACACCGTCTGTCTCCAATCCTTCATTTATAATCACACTGAATAAATCCAGTACTCATATCTAATACTGAATGAATACTCCAATACATTTCACACTGTAGTCGTTAGACCGATTCAAAATGTGAGTCTTTTCGACTGATTCATTACAGTGAATCGTTTAGAGAGTCATTTGTTCATGATTCAGACTCCACTGATCACACTGTAGTCATTAGACTGATTCAAATTCACAATTATTTGTTCAATTCTCAGCCCATTTTCACATGTATAAATGGTTCAAAACTCACACCTGATCTTGATTTTCACTTTTTCCACACCTTTGCAGTAAATTATATTTTGAATACTTCTTTTTGTTATTAAAACTGATTTCTGTTATTTTGACAAGTGCAGTAAAGCTGATGCATATAAATGTCACCCTGCAGCACAGAAGCAGTCATAAGCAGCACAGCTATATTTGTAGCAATAGCCAACGATACATTGTATGGGTCAAAATTATCCTTTTTTCTTTTATGCCAAAAATCATTAGGATATTAAGATCATGTTCCATGAAGATATTTAGTAAATTTCCTACCGTAAATATATCAAAACTTCATTTTTGATTAGTAATATGCATTGCTAAGAACTTCATTTGAACAACTTTAAAGGTGATTTTCTCAATATTTAGATTTTTTTGCACCCTCAGATTCCAGATTTACAAATAGTTGTATCTCAGACAAATATTGTCCAACAAACCATACATCAATGGAAAGATTATTTATTCAGCTTTTCTGATCAAAAATCTGAAAAAGGATTAAAAAAAAAGACCCTTATGACTGGTTTTGTGGTCCAGGTTTGCATAATTGAAAAGATGAAATAATCTTCATTCTTATCTTGTGAGAAAACTGTGTGATGGAACATTTTATTGATATTTTTGATCAGATGAGCTAATAGTAGGCTCTTTTTTTTTTTTTTTGCAAATAGAAGCAAGGCTGTGTTATATATATTCACACTGATGTCTGTGCGCAGGATTTCTCTGCAGATCTGTCGGATTTGGACGGTCCGGTCAGACAGACGGGTCAGCACATGGACGACAGCAGCAGCTCCGACTGTCCGGAGTCACCGGATTTCATCAAAACACCGAGTGTGTTTGAACAGCACGAAGTTCACTGAGGTTCTGATGTGTTATTGGTTCTTGATTCTTTCTCAACATGTGATTCTTTCACAGAATTCCCAAAACGGTCCCAAGCTTTTACTGAAGTGACTAAAAGAGATGCTGAACTGGATTCTCACACACAAGAAACCAGCGCCACTGCAAACTCACCATACACTGGTAACACACACACTCACACGCTCACACACACACACACACACACACACACACACACACACACACACACACTCACACTCGCTCACACACACACACACACACACACACACACGCTCACACGCTCACACACACACACACACACGCACACACACACACACACACACACACACACACACACACTCACACTCACACTCACACACGCTCACACACACACACACACACACACACACACGCACACACACACACACACACTCACACTCACACGCTCACACACACACACACACACACACACACACACACACACACGCTCACACACACACACACGCCACACACACACACACACACACACACACACACACACACACACACACACACACACACACACACACACACACACACACACACACACACACACACACACACACACACACACACACACACACACACACACACACACACACACGCACTCACACACACACACACACACACACACACACACACACACACACACACACACACACTCACACACGCTCACACACACACTCACACTCGCTCGCTCACACACACACACACACACACATCTTGAGTTTCTCTGGGAGCAGCAGGTGTTAGTGATTTGCTGACGTGTGTTATAGTCTCTTCAGGATCAGAGGAGTTCATGAAAACACTGCGGCCGGTGTCTCTGTCTCTGAACGCTCTGGTGATGATCTATCTTTCTCTGTGAGTCTCTAAACATCTCATTCATTCATACACTACTGGTCAAAAGCCATCGAAAACAGTTTTTACTGCTTAATGTTTTGGTAACACTTTATTTTAATGTGTCCTTGTTGCACATGTTACATGTACTTACTATTATAATAACAATAAATTATACATAATTACCCTAATCCTAACCTTAACCATATAGTAAATACATGTAGTTATTTAATATTACTCAGTACTTAAATGTGTGATTACACTGTAACAAGGACACCTTAAAATAAAGTGTAACCAATATTTAATTTTTTTGTGTGGAAACAGCGATAAACTATCATTCAAATCTTTGGGGTTACAAAAAATAGGAATTAATATATTTATTAATATTTTCATGAAGGACCCATTAAATTGATCAAAAGTAACAGTAAAGACATTTATAATATTACAAAAGGTTTCTATTTCAAATAAATGCTGTTCTTTTCAACTTTCCATTCATCTCTGATTTCTGAAAAATAAAATGCATCATAGTTTTTCAACTGTTTTCAACATTGATAATAATCAGAAATGTTTCTTAAGCAGCAAATCAGCATATTATTATGATTTCTGAAGATCATGTGACACTGAAGACTGCAGTAATGATGCTGAAAATACAGCTGCGCATCACAGAAATAAATTACAGTTTAACACATATTCACATAGAAAACAGCTGTTTTACATTACAATAATATTTCACATTTTTTCTGCATTTTTGATCAAATAAATGCAGCCTTGCTGAGCAGAAGAGACTTTTAATCCAAACGTTTGTGTAAATGATTTGCTCCTGGTCTCTCAGGGTCTGTGTGCTGCTGGTGTCCTCCTGTTACATGGCGTTTAAGATCATGTCTCTTGAGGAGCGTCTGACATCTCTCGTGTCAATGGAGTTTCCCAATAAAAGGTAAAGATAAAAATGATTTAATGGCTTTAACTTTAAGTTATTTTTAATTCAGTTGTATTATTTGAGTTGTTTGGTAAAGCAGAATATCACCAGATTTCAGTAGATCATCAAATCTTTGTAGATATTTTTTATATATAATTCTCCTGTTGTATTCTTCATATAATCTGTTTGTGTTGTCATCTGTGTATATCAGACATCATGTAACGAAACGCTGTATTTGTGGTTATGATTCCAGAGATGAATATCAAAGTCTATTTGCTGGAGATACAGCTGAGATCTACTCGGTTCTCTCTGCAAGTCTTCTGAAGCTGGAAAAGGTTTGTCTGTATGAACGCATCTGAACGTCTCAGAGTGGAAGGATAGGTTTTCTTAATCAAACATTCAACGTAACTGATCTATTTGATGAACTCTGGCACACAAACACTGGTGCAAATGTACTGAAAAGGTTCTCACCCTCAGGTCTATCAGAGATCAGGATGAGTTTGTTTCTTCATCAGGTTTGTAGAAATGTGTCTCAGCAATGGATGCTCTGCAGTGAATGGGTGCCGTCAGAATGAGAGTCTGATAAAAACATCACAGTAATCCACAGCACTCCAGTCCATCAGTTAACATCCGGAGAAGACAAAAGCTGATGGCAAAAGCTCATTCTGACGGCACCCATTCACTGCAGAGCATCCATTGCTGACACACTGATGCAGAGACACATTTCTACAAACCTGATGAAGAAACAAACTCATCCTGATCTCGGATGATCCTGAGGATGAGTGCATTTTCATTTTTTGGTGAATAATTCCTGTAAGCGTTGTGAAGAGAGAATCATAACTGGTTTAAAGATGATCATGCACAGTGTTTATAACGATGAGTGATCAGGAGCTCCTCTGAACAACACAATCATGCTTTTCCAGATTCACAGAAACCTGCAGAGGCTGCTGGAGAACGTATCTGAGGTCTGAATGAAAGTCATACGTCCCGTTTAAAGCACTTCTCTCGGAGGAAAAGCCACGGGAATGAAAGCCATTCCAGTCAATATCATGATTTCACTGTGTTTTTAGCGACACATTGAATTTAAGTACTGTGAAAAAATCACCATTATAAGTAGAACTAGTTCTCATTTGCTGTTTTATACAAGCATCAGATATAAGCTGAGCCAGTGTTTTTGACTGAACTGTTTAAATTAAATGTATAAAATGAATTATCTTCGTATGAACAGACTGTAGTGATTCCTGCTGAATCTCATTAGATATGAATGAAAAACTGTGTATTGTTGTCATTGGGAGTGAATAAAGTTTGCATAGACTGAATGTTTAATGTCATCATAACAGCTCAGGAAAGTTTTGAGATGCTTGTCGTTGTGATTTAATGACGCACAACAACACTTGCACAACCTGCAGACGTTCAGAAAGAAACACAAACCCTGCTGCTTTTATTTGTCTGGGTGAAACAGGCAAGTGTGGAACTAATATGAAGAAAAACAGAGCATGATGATCATATGAGAAAAGACAAAGCGGTTTTCCCGATCCTGTGTGCTCTGAAACACAATGTTCTTTTGAGGAGGTGCTTTGCGAAGGATCTCTTTCAGCTCGGCATTGTAAAGAGTGAGATTGTGAAAGAGCGTGTTGTGTTAAATGCTAATGTGACTGAATGTCATCGCTCCTCTCCACAGAAAACCATTGTTTCTCTCTGAACTGGAATGAGGACGAGTGCATGGGGGGTTTGAGGTTCTGAGCTCTTAAACATTATGCAGAGTATGAAAATACTTGACATATAGTTGACTAGTACTTTATTTAAATATTTATTTATTTACTTACCTACTCAAAATCAAGATTTTAGGTTTAAATGTTTAAGGGAAAGAACAGGTTTTTAGCTGCTGCGACTGGTCACCTTCTTTCTTTTGAATCACTTTTTTGCATTAAAAATTAAAAAGTTAAATAGAACAATCATTCCTTTGATTACTATGAGCTCATAAAACTAAGTTAAGTAAGAAACAGACTACACACTTTTTTTTTTTTAAGATTGTCTATATTAAAAAAAAAAAAAGTTACTTGAATTAACATAAACATTAACTGAAATAAAATAAAATATGTATTTCAGCTAGTCACCAGGCAACATTTTTCACTTAAATACACTGTATTAACTTAAAACTAAAATAATAAAAAAAAATAATAATAATTTTAAAAGACACAAAATTACTTAAACTACCTCAAATTAAAATGACAACGGAAAATTTAAAAGAAAAACTGATTCAAAATATTAATAAAACATATAATATTTTATTAATTAAATATTTTATTATAATAAATCTCAATAAAAATGCTCATATATCACGTCAAAGAAACGAAAATAATAAATTAGACATGCAAAAGAGCAAAAATAAATGCGTTTAATTTATTAACATTAGTTAACATGAATTAATGCTGAAGAATAATTCTACAGCATTTACTAGTTCAGATTAATTTCAACATTTACTAAAAACTACGTTTTTTAAATGTAAAGGTTTTGTAAACATTAGTTAATGAGCTGTAAACTAACATGAACAGCTGTATAATTGTCATTAAAAGTTATATAAAATATGTTGTTCACTGTTAATGATAATTGGCTACATGTACAATAATAAATTTAAAGTTTAATTTGTTTACACTAGCTAACATTAATTAATGCTCAAGAATAATTCTACAGCATTTACTAGTCTTAACGTTAATTTCAACATTTATTAATAGACTGCATTTAAAATTTATATGAAGAGTTCATTTGCAAAAACAGATGAAACTGTTCGTTTTAACAATTTTTAACAAAGTTTTTTTCATCGTGCATTCCGATTAATCTCAATCAAACTGCAGTCGGGTTATTTTGATTAGGTTAAAAAACAACAACAAAAATACAGCTAACTAACACAATAAAAATACGCTAACATAATAAAAAACATGATTTTTTTTTTTGCAAATAAACTCTTTTTTACAAAAATGTTTAACATTAGTAAATGCACTGTGAACTAACAGGAACAACTGTACAAATATTATCAAATGTTATTGTTCAGTGCATTAACTAATGTTATCGAAGTGTTAGTTATAAAAGCAAACGCGTCCGTGTTTCTGCGCGCAATTACGCGCCGCTGGAGACGCGCGGTGACGCACGCGAAAACATCAATGAAATCAACTGATTTTATTCGACCCTGATTCTAAACACTCTCTCAGCTCGGAATCAGAGTTTTTTAAGCGAGCACAAAAGCCGGAGCGCAGTTGGAGCTCCGCTGTCTGTCAATCAGCGCCGGAGGGTCACGAGTGTCGTTACGTCTGACCGATTATAACCGGCGCTGATCTCTGAGTCTCTGATGGACGCGTGATTCTCCATCACCTCCATCATGTCAGATCAGCCTTCAGCTCCTCCATCCGCGCAGAAACCCGCGCTCCGCTCGCCGGAGTCCTCTCAGAGCCGCTTCCAGGTGGATCCGGTGGCGGATGCTCCTAAAACTCCGCCGGCAGCGCGGTCCTCCGTCGGCGAGGAGTCCAAGAGCCGGTTGCGCGCGGTGAACTTCCTGAGCCCGCCTGACTCCGCGCCTGACGCCGGTGTGAACGGAGACACGGTGAGGAGCGAGGCGAGCCTGCACTCTTCCACCGGAGGTCTCAGTCATTTCTCGGACACGCACTCCAGCACGTATTACCTGCGGACCTTCGGTCACAACACCATCGACGCGGTGCCCAACATCGACTTCTACCGGCACACCGCAGCTCCGCTCGGGGAGAAGCTCCTGCGCCCGTCGCTGGCGGAACTTCACGATGAACTCGACAAGGTTTGTGCTGAACTTCATCATCTCTCATCTGACACTCATGAAAATGCGCATAAACAGTACGCCAAATAAAAACAGAAAATCGCAAAAATTGACTTTGGCGTGCATATGATACGCAGTTTTCGCGTGCATATGATACGCATCTGCCCCACAACCCTATTGCGTATCACATGCACGCCAAAGTCTGCGTATAAACAGTACGCCAAATCAAAACATAAACTCGTGCTATTGATACGCACTTTCATGAGATCGGGTTGTTTTGGGACATATTCCTTTAGGATTTAGTGGTTTAAACAAGCCATCAATAGAAGGTGACCAATTACCAGTAGAGACCAATGGTTTCCATTAAAACCAGTACAATTCCCATTATAACCTGTAAAACCATTACAAATTATGTGAAGGTTTCTATTGTTTTTTGATGTACTTATGGCTGTTATTTATTTGTGCACTTGTTGCTGGAGTATTATTAGTGTGGGTTAATATAATAGCAGTTTTGAAATTAAAGCATCAGGTTCAAGACTAAAACCAACCAAAAAACATTTTCTTTACTTGAAATAAAATGAAATACAAATCAGTTACTAAAGCAACATTTCTCATTTTCATGTAGTTTAACTTAAAATAACTTGAAACTTAAAAAACATTAATATCAGTACTACAAAATATACAAAACTTTTAAAAATTAATAAAAATAACAAAAACACAACAGAAAATATACAAAAATGTAACTAAATGCAAAATACAAAAAGCTAATTAAAAACATTAACAAATAGTGATACTAAAATAACACTGCTCTCATTTAAATGTATTATATTTAAAGTGTTTGCATCAGTAATTAAAACTGTTAAACAATAAAATACAGAGCAATTCATGAGACAGCAAATGTGTAAAAGGTAACTTCCAAAAATATCAAATCATATACTATAATAACTAAAGAAGCTCAAATAAAATTAATAAAATACTCAAGTAAAATTGAAATAAAAATGAATAAAAACTAGACATTTTCTTAAAAATAACAATAACTAATAAAAATGATGAAAACACAACAAAATTACTAAAACTTTTAGTAAAGTTGAAATGAAAATGCAAGATACAAAAAAATGAAAATATAAAAATGAACACTAATTCAAAATATTGAAAATAAATTATAATAGTATCTCAATGATAGCCTAGTAAAATAACAGCATGTTTTAAATGTATATGTGTAAATGTAACTAACAAAATATCATCATTTTTGCCCACAGAATTCTGATTCAAAATGAATGTTTAATGATTGTTTGAAACCAACATACAAACATGCACTGCAAGTGAACAAGCTTTTCTAACGCAAACCTGAGCTCTAGTCACTGTGACAACTAGCCCCGGTCTGATTTCCCATGAAAAGCTCATTATGTCGTTCTATTTGCAAGCACTTTATTATTTAAAATGACATGATGCAGCATGAATGTGACCCTGGACCACAAAACCAGTCAAATTGAGATCTATACATCATCTGAAAGCTGAATAAATAATCTTTCCATTGATGTATGGTTTGTTGGACAATATTTGTCTGAGATAATCTGGAATCTGAGGGAGCAATAAAATCTAAATATTGAGAAAATCACCTTTAAAGTTGTCCAAATCTTAGCAATGCATATTACTAATCAAAAATGAAGTTTTGATATATTTACAGTAGGGAATTTACAAAATATCTTCATGGAACATGATCTTAATATCCTAATGATTTTTAGCATAAAAGAAAAATGTATAATTTTGAGCCATACAATGTATTGTTGGCTATTGCTACAAATATAGCTGTGCTGCTTATGACTGCTTCTGTGCTGCAGGGACACATATATGATATTAAAAGCTCTCATCAGATCATGAAGTGTCTAGCAGCTGATTCATCTGTACATTTCTTCTCTTATGGCTGTAAGTTGAGTGACTCGCGTGATGTCAGACGACACACACACACACACACACACACACACACGCACGCTTGTCCTCAGACAATAGTCTCTCTCACACACCCACTCAGTCCAAGCAGCACCATGAGCGATCCGGGTCACGTCACAATGTCAGCGTGTGACCCGCACGTCTCTGTCAAAGACCCAGTGTCCCCCGAACATCACCGGACACACAGGTTACACACTTCAGTCCGAGTCTGACAAACTCTGTCAAAGCACGTCTGTTAATCAGGACTCACAGTAAAACAGTGCAGCTCAGAGTTAAGGCCAAACACGACACACAAAACCAGTGTGTGTTCATGCACTCGTCAATGTGGGTTCTTTTTCTTCCATATCATGTCTCTTCTTTCAGTCTAGTAGAAAGAAAACATCCAAAATACACATTTAAGTGTTTATTTTAATGCACTTTATCTATTTGCATCATCTGTAGATTTCAGTTTTATTCCTCTCTATATTCTGAAGGTTTGTTTATATTTCATTCACACTGATGAAAATGAAAAACATGGTGAAAATGTGTTTGTTTTCTGTCTGTTGGCAGTATTTTCTGATTCATGGATAAAAAGGGAAATCCAGAATCCCATCTAAAAAAACCTTTAACTCTGATATGACGACAAAATCAGACTAGAACCTGACTTTAACCAACGATATAAATTTTTATTTTTTTTACAGAAAACAAGACATAATATCTTAAATCATTTCACTTGTACAGTAAATGCATCTTGATTCAAGAATGTTTAGATATTTATTCTAGAAAACAAGACAAAAACACTAAGTAAGAGAATCATTTTTAGCAGTATGCAAATCAGTGCATATTTAATTAGAAAATGCATCATTTGCATATGTAAACAGCATTTCAGAAAACTTGTAAGTAATGCAAAACAGATGGTGTAATATACTGTGATCAGTCATCTGTGCTGTCTTGTAAAATGTAAGCGCTGCCAAAATCACAACCTGCTGAGGTTCATTTCAATTCTCAGCCACTTTGAACTGAATTACTGCCGAAGAAAAAACTACGGTGGCTGCAAATGAAAAAAACACCTGCAAATTAAGAAAACATCTTCATCAATTTGACAACATGCATGCTGCAAATACTCACAACACACAAAAGAAATGCGCTATGAATAGGCACAGACCACCTCGGAAATGTTTAAGGTGACCGCAAACTGATGATCACGGCTGGGACATATTTATGAGTGTTTGCTCTGAAAGATGAGGTTTTTGTTTATTTTAACATCCTGATCATACAATTCCTTAGCTTTTTTTATTATATTTTACATTATTAACCTAAATAAGCTGACAAAATACAAAATTACTGTAACTGTGAAACACTGAAAAAATGAGGTAAGTGGTTGCAATCAATTTATTTTAGCTACATTTAAATAAACAAATTTAGCTGACTAACTTTAAATAAAATGTGTTTATTTAAATGAAGCTAAAATAAATTCAATGCAACCACTTACCTTAAAAATGTTAGTAAATTCAATGAATCATTTTTTTTTTTCAGTGTACTTACAACTTCCCTTACAAAAATTAACCATAGCCTATGGTTTTACTATTAAAATTAATTAATTAAAAAATACATTTATTATGTGAAAAATAAATAAAAACAAAACTGCACTGAAAAAAATGATTCATTGAATTTACTAAATTTTATTTATTTTTTATTTTTTATTTTTTTTAAATGATAATAAATTTTAAGGTCAGTGGTTGCACTGAATTTATTTTAGCTATATTTAAATAAACTAATTTAGTTGACTAACTTTAAATAAAATTTGTTTATTTAAATGTAGCTAAAATAAATTCAGTGCAACCACTGACCTTAAAATTTAGTATCATTTTTTCTTCAGTGGTTACTATAGTTAAACCATGGTAACCGTGCACAAATTAACCATGGATTTACTACACTGACCATAGTTTAGCATATTTGTACAAGTGGTTACCGTACAAAATAGTTGAAACTCTGAAAATTCAATGACACAATTGATTGTGACAGTTTACATGGATGGAAGTAAACAAGCATAATGACGAAAATAATGAAAATGAAACTGACATCGCTTCATTCTGGCAGGATTATTATATTCATGTCTGTAAACAAAAACTACTAAAACTTTGACTAAAATTAAATGGAAAAAACTGATTCTAAATATTACTAAAAACTCTAATAGTGTCTCAATGAGACTAAAATAACTCTGCATTCTTACATGAGCACTTAAACTAGTTCATGAAGGCACTCTATGAAAAAGAAAAGATATATTGTATATTTCTCTAATCATGCACATTTTCACGTCTGTGTCTCCGGATTACTATTGAAATTCGTTGTTTTTGTGATGCTTATATCGTGACTCTTGTGATAAACGATGTGTGTTGTAAGTCTCGTTTAGATAAAAGTGTGTTCTGAAAAATGAAGTCACTGTAACGCAAACCTGAGATATTGCTCTTTCTCTTCTGCATGTTAAATAATAATAAGTCGTATTAAATGCTCGAGTTATCAAACCCTTGAGTTGTGTTGTCATGTGTAGGAGCCGTTTGAGGAGGGATTTCCGAACGGCGAGGAGCTCACGGCCGCCGAGATCATCACTCCCAAAGAAGTGTCCGAATCCAAGAGCGGCGCGGTGAAGTTCGGCTGGGTCAAAGGAGTGCTGGTCAGTCTGACCTCTGACCTCTGCTCCATCAGCACACACACACACACGCACATGCACACACATACACACACACACACGTGCGCACACATACACACACAATAAAGCTCTTTCTGATGATGCTTGTGTGCAGATACGATGCATGCTGAACATCTGGGGAGTGATGCTGTTCATCCGGATGTCGTGGATCGTGGGTCAGGCGGGCATCGGTACGATAACTGACCAGCAGCACTGAACCGGATCCGGTCAATCACCAGTCACAGATTGTGTTGATGTGTTGTTTTCCTGCAGCTCTGTCCTGCGGCATCGTTCTCATGGCTATCGTGGTCACGTCTATCACCGGAATCTCAACATCAGCCATCGCCACCAACGGCTTCGTGCGCGGAGGTCAGTGTGTTATTATATCTGACCCTGGAGCACAGAAGCAGTCATAAGCAGCACAGCTATATCTGTAGCAACAGCCAACAATACATTGTATGAGTCAAAATTATACATTTTTCTTTTATGCCAAAAATCATTAAGATATTAAGATCATGTTCCATGAAGATATTTTATAAATTTCTTACCGTAAATATATCAAAACTTCATTTTTGATTAGTAATATGCATTGCTAAGAACTTCATTTGAACAACTTTAAAGGAGATTTTCTCAATATTTAGATTTTTTTGCACCCTCAGATTCCAGATTTACAAATAGTTGTATCTCAGACAAATATTGTCCAACAAACCATACATCAATGGAAAGATTATTTATTCAACTTTTCATAAATACATAAAACTCAATAAAAAAAAGTTATAAATATAATTTGTCCAGGGTCATATATTATATTTATAACTGTAACTGTAATTATACTTATAACCCTAACCCTAAATCAAGTATTATTTGAATCAGAAAGGCTCATATTCTTAATAACCAAGGATAATACAGATCTGAATATGCCTGCATTAAAAGCATATCTGAGTTTTATTGACAGAGAAAATGTTTTTAAGTAAAGGTTTTAAATAAAAGGTTTTATTTCCATTGTAATAAATAATGAAATTGTTTGCTAATTAGATGACTTTTATTTGTAAGCCTCAATGCATAATGCTTCAGTAATTGATGTGCTCCTATTCAGAACTCTTTGTATATGATCATTTAATATTTCATATCAGTTGTATTTAATTTTGTTACAGTTTTTAAAATGTAGCATAAAGTGTAGTGATTTTTTATTTCTAATTTATTTGTTTGTTTTTTGGAAGAAAAATGTTGCATAAAATGTATAGTGAACTTTTAGTTAATTTTTGTTTATTTTATCAATTATTTGGTTTTTGTTTTTTGGGGGGAAATTGCATATAATTTATTCTGAACTTAGTTTTTTTTTTTTATTTAGTATTATTTATTTGCTTCTTTTTGAAATTTTTTTTTTTTTTGCATGAAGTGTAAAAAATATTGTCTGTTAAATTGTCAATATTATGGTGAGAAAGTGCGTATGAATGTATATGTTTTTTGGTTTGTTTATTGATATGTTATTGCTGATGATGTTTTTTTGTTGTTGATATTTGAGAGTTCACTTTTTTATTTCTAGCCTCTCTTCTAATAGTTTTGGTTATATCTGTTCTACAGTGACGCGTTTGTGATTATGATGGGATGTTTTTAGGTGGGGCGTATTACCTGATCTCCAGGAGTTTGGGTCCAGAGTTTGGAGGATCCATCGGTCTGATCTTTGCCTTTGCCAATGCCGTTGCTGTGGCCATGTATGTCGTGGGTTTTGCAGAAACTGTCGTTGAACTTCTGGATGTGAGTATGAATGCAAAGGCCTTGGATGATGATGATGATGATGACAGACTTGATGTTTCTCCATCAGACTCATGCATTAGTGTTTTTGATCATGCACTTGATTTTTTTTTAAATAGTTTTTTAGATGTGCATGCCTACTGTGGTTGTTTGAGGCTGACAGTCTGACATATATCATCCATAAAGATTAATTCATAATGTTTTATGATGTAAGCTCACTGTTGTCTCTGTGTTTGTCAGAGTATAGATGCTCTGATGACGGATGAGATCAATGACATCAGGATCGTCGGCACGCTCACCGTTATCTTGCTGCTGGGCATCTCTGTCGCTGGAATGGAGTGGGAGGCAAAGGTCAGTATATTCCTACATTCACATGTCTGTGGATTCAGAATTCTACTGGTTATATAGCGCTGCATCTTAAAAAATGCTGATTTGCAAAAAAAGCCTAATTTGACCTAATTTGATGATGTTGAGTTCAAAAATACTGTATCAATTTCCATCACATGCAGTTTTTTCATAAAATTACATAATCTTTAATGCACTTATCAAAATAACAAAAGCAATCAAATGTCAAAAGTATCAAAATGTATCATTTAACTTACAATCTGCGAAGGAGTGGAAAAAGAGAAAATCAGGATTAGTCATAAAATAATATCATGCATGAGAACTTTCAGACAGGAATCATGCATTTGTTGAGTTTTTCTCCGGATTGAGGGAGAATACAAGACAAACTCACCAAAAAAATAAAAAATGGTTGTATGAGCAATAATACTAAGAAATGCATCATATTTAGTGAGAAAGTGTGACTCTCTCCAGCAAAACATACACTATTTTTGGAACCAGCAGCACAAAATTAGTCAGAAATAAAGTGTTGGATTTCATTCAGCAGATATGATGCAGTTCTGTGTTATTTCTGCAGATATTGTAAGTCTTATGATGTATTGATGTCTTTGACAGGCCCAGATTGTGTTATTGGTGATTCTTGTGGCGGCTATTTTTAACTACTTCATTGGATCATTCATCCCCATGAAGTCAAAGCAATCTCAAGGCTTCTTCAGTTATAACGGTGGGTCGTCTCTACTCATCTGTGATTGCTGATAATCGTTTAACCCTTGTGCGTCAATTAAAAAAGAGATACACATAGGTCCATAGTGGACAAAAATGTCCATATCAAAAAACGGTCATAAAAATTTGAAGCTAAAATTTGAGTTAAGTTTGGTCTCATTTTAAAGAAGACCCATGGCAGATTATTACTGAAGTAAAAAAAGTTTAAAAAGTAAAACCAAAAAAAAATTATATTGGTTTAAGTTTATGAAAATGATTTATGAACGATATTTTATATAAAATATATATTTTATGAAACATGTTGAACTCTAAACCTGCTAGAAAAGCAAAGCTATTAATCTAAACAAGTTGTGTTCCAAATTTGAGGTTGATATCTCAAAAATGAGCTTTTAGTAAGATTTTGTTTGGGCGCAGTACCACATTTCCCCATTAGATGCCAGCAAAACTCCGCTGGTGCACACAGTGGTTGGATTTGTGATTTACAGTAGAGTTTCTCTCTCTCAAATATTACAAGCACACACACACACATTTTTTTTATGACACACATACAAACCATACTCTGAGATCCATACCAACACACCCACACAATTATAGCTGCATTATTTATCCAATTGGCTCTATAATATGCAGAAGCGGAAAACAGGAATAAAGTGAATATTTGCTTTATAGGCCAAACCTGAAAATATGGCACCATCTGGTAAAAAATTGTAAAAAAAATTAATTTTGAAGCCTTGCCAACAGAATGAAAGCCTATTAACAAAAACTGCATCATTTTACAGTTAAATGGCACTGTGATTAAAAATAGCAGTTTCAGTGAGGACATTTTTGTCCTTAAGGTCCTGAGAGGAACTATTTTGTGTACCTAGTGCAGATTTATTAAAGGAAATGGAAGTGAAATAGTACAATTCCAATATAAATACACACCTGTGCCAAAATTTATGCAGTTGGCAATAACACAGGCAAAATTATAAAAAAAATAAAAAAAATACAGAAAAGGGTTAAGATCAGCGCTGGAGGAACAAATCCAATGACGAGTTCATTCCTGTGTTTGTCTGTCTCAAAGCTGCCATAATGATGGAGAACATGGGTCCAGACTTCAGAGACGATGAAACCTTCTTCTCCGTCTTTGCCATCTTCTTCCCGGCCGCCACAGGAATCCTAGCAGGAGCCAATATATCAGGAGACCTGGCGGTGAGGATCATTTACTCTCACGCTTAAAAATAAAGGCTGTTTTCACAGTGATGCCATAGAAGAACCATTTTTGGTTCCCCAAAGAACCTTTCAGTGATCAGTTCTTAAAAGAACCATTTGTGACCCTGGACCACAAAACCAGTCAATTTTTTAAAATTGAGATTTATACATTGTCTGAAAGCTGAATAAATGAGCTTTCCATTGATGTATGGTTTGTCTGAGATACAACTATTTGAAAATCTGGAATCTGAGGGTGCAAAAAAATCTAAATATTGAGAAAATCATCTTTAAAGTTGTTCAAATGAAGTTCTTAGCAATGCATATTACTAATCAAAAATGAAGTTTTGATATATTTACGGTAGGAGATTTACAAAATATCTTCATGGAACATGATCTTAATATCCTAATGATTTTTGGCATAAAAGAAAAATGGATAATTGTGACCCATACAATGTATTGTTGGCTATTGCTACAAATATAGCTGTGCTGCTTATGACTGCTTTTGTGCTGCAGGGTCACATTCATCCTCAGTGTGAAGAACATTCTGAATCATCAACCTTTTTCCACTATAAAGAACCTTTAGTTAATTTAGATGTTAAAGGTTCTTCACGCCCATAAAGAAGCATTATTTTCAAGAGTGTATTTGAGTTTTGCTGGATTTTGTTGGTCATCTCATAACATCTGATTTCATCTCTCTAGGATCCGCAGTCAGCGATTCCTAAAGGAACTCTCCTGGCGATCCTCATAACCGGAGTGGTTTACATCGCTGTCGCCGTCTCGAACGGTATTTGAGCGCCGTTCTTTCTCTGATTGCTCTCGACTCGTGGATCAGAGGTGATGTTATGGGTTTGCTGTGTTTTTAGGCTCTTGTATCGTGCGGGATGCCACAGGCGATGATAACGACACCATAGTGGGCTCGCTGGAGAACTGCACCGATGCCGCGTGCACGCTGGGATACGACTTCTCCATCTGCAAAGAGGGCGGCTGCAAGTACGGCCTTCAGAACGACTTCCAGGTGTGTGACAGACATGCTCACATTTATTATTATTATTATATGTGACCCTGCAGCACTAAAGCAGTCATAAGCAGCACAGCTATATTTGTAGCAATAGCCAACAATACATTGTATGAGTCAAAATTATACATTTCTCTTTTATGCCAAAAATCATTAGGATATTAAGATCATGTTCCATGAAGATATTTAGTAAATTTCCTACCGTAAATATATCAAAACTTCATTTTTGATTAGTAATATGCATTGCTAAGAACTTCATTTGAACAACTTTAAAGGTGATTTTCTCAATATTTAGATTTTTTTGCACCCTCAGATTCCAAATTTACAAATAGTTGTATCTCAGACAAATATTGTCCAACAAACCATACATCAATGGAAAGATTATTTATTCAGCTTTCAGAAGATGTATACATCTCAATTTTTTTTTTTAAATGTACCCTTATGACTGGTTTTGTGCTCCAGGGTCACATATTGGAATCCAGTGTTGGGGAAAGTTACTTCTAAAAGTGATGCATTACAATATCCACCTTTTTCCTAACGAGCCTACTGCGTTTTAAATTATGGGATGCACTTCTGGTTTGGGGAAGTTCCACTCAAAAAGACTGCAACAAATCATTTAAAATCATAAGATTGCAAATAATCCTTATCCGTCATTTTGACTGAATCGGCTGTAAATTTTCATTCATTTTGACAATATCTATAACAACATCTAGCTCTTTACATTATTTTCCTTCTGATTATTTTCATTCAATATTCAACATATTCTGTGCATTTGTGGTCTGCTCTCCTGATTTAATTAACGATAAACCTCGAAATGCACTAAGAAGCTTTTAATTTTTCTCCCCAAATCCTCGTGTCTCTATTGTTTTCACACAGATGCTGTAAAATGTAATTGTTCTGAAATATAGACATATATTACTATAATGATATTTAACACCTCCGTAATATTGCTGCGGACAGAAGGAGAATCTTTAGGAGTTATTCATGGTGTGTTGAATTTGTTAATGCTTTTACACTTTTAAATTTCCTTTTAATGATCGATGATTGAAGGGTGAGTAATAAGGAATCTGTTTTTGTGTAATATTGAGTGAGATGAGTAAATGCATGTTGATTAAGATCATGTTCTTACTCCTGATTTCTCTCAACATGGCAACACCAGAGCAGTCACTCAATACATGAGAAACACAGGAGCTGGAGTCACTTATTGGAAAAAGTAACTCAGATATGTCCTTGTGATTTCCAAGTAATGCATTACTTTGCTAGTTACTTAGGGAAAGTAATACTTGTAATGCATTACCCCCAGCACTGCTGTATGTGGTAAACCGCTTCAGCTGTACTGATGCTGTGTGTGATGTTAATGATCTTTCAGGTGATGAGTTTGGTGTCCGGCTTCGGGCCGCTCATCACAGCTGGAATCTTCTCTGCCACGCTCTCATCGGCGCTGGCATCTCTGGTCAGCGCTCCCAAAATCTTCCAGGTCAGGACACAAACAAACCTCCTTTTCAAAAATGTCTTGAACTTTGGTTAAGAAAAGGTATTCATCTATATGCTGATGGCACAGTAGCACATTCAACTGTGCAACTGTTATTGTCCAAATTAAAATTGGTTTTAAACTAAAAAAAAAAAAGTATGCTCTTCACTCGTTATTGCACTGAAATAGATCTCCCTATTTTAACTTTCCAAGGGAATGTACTGAAAGAGTCAATTGTTACAAATATTTGGGTGCATGAAAAATTGGGATTTTATGTACATATTGAAAAACTTTTAAAAAGCTTAGACCAAAATTGGGTTTTCCTTTTGAAGCAAGAAAGAGAATTATACAAAGTTGTTTCCTCTCAGTGTTAGATTATGGTGATGTGATCCATGCATGCAAGTTTATCCTCACTTTAAAAGTTGCTGCTTTATGTTTTGTGACGAGTGCCTCTTCCTCGTTGTCAACTGCATTAATTGGTGGGATGGTCCTCTTTGTCTCACAATGCTGTTGTTTATTGCTAAGGCATTGTTAGGTAAACAACCAATTTATATCTGTTATATCTTTTATCACCTGCAATTATAGCATTAGATCTAGATATATCTCTGTCTACCGTAAACGTCTGTATACTAAATGAGATTCTCTATGCATCTGTTGATTTCTCTGTTTCTGTGTGTAGATTATTTAGTTTTATTTAAAAAAACAGTCTGGTTTAACAGCTCTGTGGTCTGATAAGTAATAATTAATGTGATGAGCACAAGAAAAACACATTAATTACTCATTTGCATCTGAAAAGACATTTTTCCTGTCTGATTTCTTGACACTTTCCCTTTGTAATTTCACTATTTTCTCATCTTCTGCAGTTTTTTTTTAACTGTTTTAGCATAAGAGCCTGATACAAAAGCTTGCACTTTCTGATTTTTGTGCAGTGATTAACTATGATAATTTATTCTGCTCATCAGGTGCATCAGTGAGCAAGCACCATCATTTTGTTTGAAGGACATACTGTATAACACCCTTAAAGCCATACTTGTGGTTACGGTCAATTCCGCAGGAATGCATGAACTGAAAACATGGAAAGATTGAATGCAGTGTAAATCGCTTTGGATTAAAAGTGTCTACCTAATGCAGAAATGATGAATGATCAATGATGATGTGTCTTGCATGATCATACCCTATATATTGACCAAATATTATATACGAGTCAAACTTTTTTGAACAGTAAGATTGTTTTATGTTTTTAAAGAAGTCACTTCTGTTCACCAAACCTGCATTTATTTGATCCAAAGTACAGCAAAAACAGTAAAATGTTGAAATATTTTTACTATTTAAAATAACTTATCATTTATTCCCGTGATTTCAAAGCTGAAATTTTAGCATCATTACTTCAGTCACGTGATCCTTCAGAAATCATAATATTTTGATTTGCTGCTCAAAAAACATTTATCATTATTATTACACTGAAAACAGCGGAGTAGAATTTTTTCAGGGTTTTTTTTTTGATGAATATAAAAAGTTCAGAAGAACAGCATTTATCTGAAATAGAAATCTTTTGTCACATTATAAATGCCTTTGTCATCAAAGCCTTTGCATCCTTACTAAATAAAAATATTCATTTCTATAATTTCTTTCCCCAATTTTTTTTTTTTTTTACCTGACTCCAAGCTTTTGTATGGTATAATGTATAATGTTACAAAAGTTTTTATTTCAGATAAATACTGATCTTTGGATCTTTCTATTCATCAAAGAATCCTGAAAAAAAAATGTACACAACTGTTTTCAACATTGATAATAATCAGAAATGTTTGTTGAGCAGTAAATCAGCATATTAGAATGATTTCTGAAGATGACACTGAAGACTGCAGTAATGATGCTGAAAATACAGCTGCGCATCACAGAAATAAATTACAGTTTAACACATTCACATAGAAAACAGTTATGTTAAATAGAAAAAAATATTTCAGAATATTACTGTTTTTGCTGTATTTTGAATCAAATAAATGCAGGCTTGGTGAGCAGAAGAGACTTCTTTAAAAAACATTAAAAATCTTACTGTTCAAAAACGTTTGTCTGGTAGTGTATATCAGTGTTTCCTAGAGCTTGTGATGTTTCATATGAACCTCATTCTGTTCTTCATGTTATCTGTTGTGATGCTGGAGGTGTTTAATGTGTGTGGTTTTGTAGGCCTTGTGCAAGGATAAAATCTACCCTGGAATGCATGTGTTTGCCAAAGGATACGGGAAGAACAAAGAGCCTCTGCGTGCTTACGTCCTCACCTTCATCATCGGCCTGGCCTTCATCCTGATCGGTAAATTACACTCCAATCAATGCTGACTTATCTGCCTATACGCTAATGACAGAGACTGTGCCTAAAATCCAGTGTGTTGGTGTTTCAGCTGAGTTAAACATCATCGCTCCCATCATTTCCAACTTCTTCTTGGCCTCTTATGCCTTGATAAATTTCTCTGTGTTCCATGCGTCGCTGGCGAACTCCCCAGGCAAGTGATGAAACTGAAAATGAGCGTGATGCTTCTCCTCAGATCGCTGACACTGATCGTTTCAGACAGTATTGTGAATTATTCACAGATTTCCATCTGAACAGGGTGGCGTCCGAGTTTCAAATACTACAACAAGTGGGTGTCGTTAGCCGGAGCCGTGCTGTGCTGCGTGGTGATGTTTGTGATCAACTGGTGGGCGGCGCTGCTCACCAACGTCATCGTCCTGGCGCTCTACATCTACGTCAGCTACAAGAAACCAGGTCTGTTCTGTTTTCACTTCATTTCTATGATTATGTGATAACACTTTACCAAAAGGTCTCATTTGTCGCAATAAAATTTAAGTATTAAATTTAATGAACAGATCTTGACATACATACAAGCTTAGAAGTCTATCAACAAAGAAAAATCTGAAAAATGTACATTTTATTTGTCCACAATAAGATCAATAATAGGCTTTTTAAAAAAGTGAAAAATGCACATATGAATTGTTCGTAATAAGATCAATAATACGCATTTTTTTAAAAGGAAAAATGTACCCATGAATTGTTTGCAATAAGATCAATAATATGCATTTTTACAAAGTGAAAAATGCACGTATGAATGTTCACAATGAGATCGATAATATGAATTTTTTAAAAAGTGAAAAATGCACATATTAATTATTCGTAATAAGATCAATAATACACATTTTTAAAAAGTGAAAAATGCACATATTAATTATTCGTAATAAGATCAATAATACACATTTTTAAAAAGTGAAAAATGCACGTACGAATTGTTCGCAATAAGATCAATAATATGCATTTAGAAAATATATAAGGTGAATTTTTATTTCATGTCGACTAATGCAGTGCTGTAAATGACATGGAGTAACGATAAGCAATATAATTTCCACAGCATTTAATATATGTACAGTATTTGTTCATGTTAGTTAATTAAAATGCCATTTGTTCACTGTTTGTTCATGTTAGTTCATTAACTAAAGTTAATGTAGCCTTCCTGTAGATCATGGAACCGATCAGATGTATATCTTGAATGTAATGTAAATGACTTTGGGTAAAAGCGTCTGCCAAATACAAAAATGTAATTGTAGTTCATGATAAAGGCATAGTTCACCACAAAATGAAACCTCACCCTCGTGTTGAATTTCTTTCTTCTGTTGAACACAATATAAGATATTTTGAACAATGAGTGTAACCAAACAGTTACCGTTAGCCAATGATGTCCATAGTATTTTTATTTATTTTTTCTCCCTGATATGGAAGTCAGTGGCTAGCTAACTGTTTGGTTGCCAACATTCTTCAAAACATCTTTTATTTTCCACACAAGAAAGCATCTCATACAGGGACAACATGAGGGTGAGCAAATTATGCCAATTTTTATTTTTGGATGAATTGTTCCTTTGTATTGTAAAGTGTTATCAGTTATGTTTTAAAGTCATAAATCATAACTGAGTGTCAAAAAGCATCTTTCTGCTACAGATGTGAACTGGGGTTCATCGACACAAGCGCTGATGTACAACAAGGCACTGACTCACAGTCTGCATCTCACGGGAGTTGAGGATCATATCAAGAACTTCAGGTGATGCACTGACAGATGCAAAAGCTGTCACATGTGACTATAGAGACCGAAAACCTCTCTGAAATCATTTTTCCCATGCACAGGCCTCAGTGTCTCTTAATGTCCGGATACCCAAACTCAAGACCTGCGCTGCTGTATCTAGTGCACGCTTTCACCAAAGACGTGGGCTTGATGGTCTGTGGCCACGTGCGCACAGTATGTAATTTCAATGAACATTTGACACATTATCTTTGCAGTTATGAGCAGTTACACAACCAAACATGCACTTGTTCTTCAGGGTTCCTGCAGGTCCTTAAAAAGTTAGTTGTATCAAATTTAAGGCCATAAAGTCTTCAATTGTACAAGAAAATCTTAATTATGATTTCAAGAGGTCTTACATTTTGGTAAGGAAAGACCAGAAATGCGATATGGCTCAATGTGACGATTAAACTTCAAAAGGCTACGATTTCATTGAATAAACACGAGCGCTACACGTTTCAAAGTCCGGTGCTGCACTGCTTTGTGTATTGCCATTACCGGGAAAACGGTTATATTTCTGTTGTTCCGAAAGCGCCACCTGCTGGCAGAGAATGAATGTGCATTTTCAATAAGCCCTGCTGTTTTTGTTCAGACCAATGTGAAAATCCACCTATGTTTTTACCCTGCAAACAGCTGTAAATGTGAACTGGTGGATCAATTAGAACATAATGAACAGTCTGTATGGGCTGAATAAAGCAAACCAGTATCTTACCAGTGAAGTTTTGATCAGTGACATACATGAATCGTAACTTACATTATTAGACGCGTGCGAGTCCGTTATTATTAGTGTGCAATTAAACAAACCGTGTGTGTGCGCTCTCTGATAGCTTTATGAGCACATTTCAGTATGATTGCATGTCTGGCAAGTGTTTTATAATGGACACTCACTGAAAAAGAACAAATTCATAATGTTTTTATTTCCTTTTTTTAATTTGTGTTTTGCTCTGTTTAATAATTCTGAATATGGATCCGTGTATATTTATATTACTTTAAGGCGACTGGGATAGTGGTCTGTTGGCGTCTCCGTGTGGTCCTGCTTGGTACTGCAGCTTGACTGTTAGTTATTTATATATGTATAGAAAATGGTTTAAACAAATGTAACATTTATTTATTTTTCTCACAGATTTTGCTGTTGCACTGTATACATCAATTTTGAATTATAAAACAAAATGCTTTAATTTTTCTTGAAAAAAGCTTGCAGAAAATATAGTTTTGTGAGAATCATCCTCAATATCTTGAATTTGGTAAAAAAATTTATTTATCTAAAATGTTTCATTTCTTAATCCTTTTCTTTTTGCTATACTGGGAGAAATCATATCGGGATGTATGCTAAATTTTTTGGATGTGGCGTCCCACCTAGAAAAGTTTCCACCAGCCGCCACTGATAATGAATTGTAAAAGTCTGAACAGTAAAATGTATTTATGTTTTTTTTTCTTTTTATTAGTATAATAATTTATTGATAATAATTGTTTAAATTAATATAACAATTAATCCTTTTGACTGGTTTAAAGGCTGAAATGTGAAGTGTATTATTTTATAAAACTTTTAGTTTTTGTGAAAACTTGTATCTGAACTGTAAATCATGCATTTTACAGTTTAATATGTTACTATATGAACTACCCCACTAATACAGTGTTCATTTTATCTTAAAAAAGGTCTTAAAAAGTCTTAAATTTGGGCTTAAAAATCCTGCAGAAACCTTGGTTCTTGCATTTTCCCGCAGGGATACCGTAGGCCGAACTATAAGGACATGATGAACGAGCAGGTCCGCTATCAGCGCTGGCTCCTGAAGACCCGAATAAAAGCCTTTTACACTCCTGTGTTTGCTGATGATCTCAGACAAGGAGCCCAGTATCTCCTGCAGGTCAGAACGGAAATATGACAGATTGCGTAGCAAAGATCTCATGTAATGAGCTGAATCAGAACTCGTTTGTTGTTGCAATTTATAGACCGCTGGTTTGGGTCGCTTAAAACCCAACACACTAGTGTTTGGCTTTAAGAACAACTGGAGGGACGGTGAGATGAAGGATGTGGAAACCTACATCAACACCATCCAGTGAGTCTGACTGTACGATGCTCTTCATGTCTTCATCTTAAAGAACTGAAATCTTCATCTGAATGTTCACTGTGTGTGTTTCAGTGACTCGTTTGACCTGCAGTTCGGGGTGGTTCTTTTGAGGCTGAAGGAAGGTCTTGACATCTCTCACATTCAAGGTCGAGTTTCCTGGCCAAAAGTGGGCTGAAGTGTAAATGGTTTGAGTCTTTTCATCAGTGATTTTAAGTCTGCTTCTGTTGGCCTTTCTTCAGATGAATTTCAGACCTCGCAGGAGAAAGCTCCTGGAATGAAGGATCTCTTGGTGTCCATCAACATCAAAGACTTTGACAGCGATTCCTCAAAACCGTCATCTAAATCCACCAGCTGTCAAAGCAGCCCGCTCATCTTCAGAGGTCAGAAAACCATGATGTGCTGCACATTTAAAAGTTCATTAAAAAATGTGCTGATAATGTGCTCACCCTCAGGATCAGGATGAGTGTGTTTCTTCATCAGGTTTGTAGAAATGTGTCTCAGCAATGGATGCTCTGCAGTGAATGGGTGCCGTCAGAATGAGAGTCTGATAAAAACATCACAATAATCCACAGCACTCCAGTCCATCAGTTAACATCTGGAGAAGACAAAAGCTGAAACACATCCATTTCAGCCAAATCAAACGTTTTTAATATGTGGCTGGATTTTGATGTGAAAGACAACAGCAGATGCACTTTTTCACTGGAGGAAGCGTTATTATGGATTATGGACTCATATTTTAGTTAAAAACGTTTGATTTGGCTGAAATGGATGTGTTTCAGCTTTTGTCTTCTCCAGATGTTAACTGATGGACTGGAGTGCTGTGGATGATTGTGATGTTTTTATCAGACTCTCATTCTGACGGCACCCATTCACTGCAGAGCATCCATTGCTGAGACACTGATGCAGAGACACATTTCTACAAACCTGATGAAGAAACACACTCCTCCTGATCTCTGATAGACCTGAGGGTGAACACATTTTAATTTTTGGATGAACTATTCTTTTAATGAGTGTTGCTGCGATGAGAGTAAACTGTAAAATCCTGTTTAGAGACTGAAGTCAAGTCTTTGTCAGTTGTATTGTATTCCCATTAGAGCCTCTCCAAATATCCTCCAGTTCACGAATCTCCTGCAATTTGTACAGATTTGTATTGATGCACGTGTGATTTCAGACACCAAGAAGCCTCCGATGCAGCTCAGTCCTGCGGATGAGAAACTTCTGGCCGCCAGTCATCAGTTCCAGAAGAAACAGAGCAAAGGAACCATCGATGTTTGGTGGCTGTTTGACGACGGAGGTAAAGAGTTTCTATTTCGTTGTCGTTTTATGATTGAATATTTCCCTTTATTATACTCGCTGAGAGTTTGTAGCTTTAATAAATGCCACTGTGATTGATTACTCGTTGTAGGCTTGACACTTTTGATACCGTATTTGCTAACCAACAAAAAGAAATGGCGCGACTGCAAGATCCGTGTGTTCATTGGAGGAAAGATAAACAGGATTGACCACGACCGCAGAGCGTGAGTATAACCTGTGTTACATGCATTTCTATTCATGTTGAATGTTTTTCATTCCTTTTGCTTAGTTTTGTAAAGAAATTTGTAGGCACAGTTTATATTCCTTTACAAAATTAATTTCAGCCATTTAAACAGAAGCCTGTAGATCTGAAGGTTTTTACGATGCTGAGAAACAAATTCAGTCTGTGTCCAAACTTTTGACTGTTATTAGTGCTGTCAAACAATTAATCGCTTAATTAATCAATTAATCGCATCCAAAATAAAAGTTTTTGTTTATGTAATATGTGTACTGTGTATATTTATTATGTATATATAAATACACACACATTCATGTATATATTTAAGAAAAATATGTTACGTTTATATTTTAAATATATTTATATGTGACCCAGGATCACAAAACCAGTCATAAGGGTCAATTTTTCGAAATTGTGATTTATACATCATCTGAAAGCTGAATAAATAATCTTTCCATTGATGTATGGTTTGTTGGACAATATTTGTGTGAGATACAACTATTTGTAAATCTGGAATCTGAGGGTGCAAAAAAATCTAAATATTGAGAAAATCGCCTTTAAAGTTGTTCAAATGAAGTTCTTAGCAATGCATATTACTAATCAAAAATGAAGTTTTTATATATTTACGGTAAGAAATTTACAAAATATCTTCATGGAACATAATCTTTACTTAATATCCTAATGATTTTTGGCATAAAAGAGAAATGTATAATTTTGACCCATACAATGTATTGTTGGCTATTGCTACAAATATAGCTGTGCTGCTTATGACTGCTTTTGTGCTGCAGGGACACATATATGATATAAATTATTTGAATATAACTATATACATGTAAATAAATATACACAGAACACACACACACACAAAAACTTTTATTTTGGATGTGATTGATCATTTAACAGCACTAGTATATATAAATACACACATACAGTATATATTTTGAAACATTTACATGTATATATTTATGTAACTTATATTATATATATAAATATATTTAATATACCAATATAAGATCTTAAATATATATGCATGCATCTGTGTGTATTTATATATACATAATAAATATACACAGTACACACACATATATTATGTAAACAAAAACTTTTATTTTGGATGCGACTAATCATTTGACAGCACTAACTGGTAGTTTAACATATAAAATAGTTTAAATAATGGAGATAATCAGCTAGTATTCATTTGGTCTCGCGCAGAATGGCGGCGTTACTCAGTAAGTTCAGGATTGACTTCTCTGACATCACTGTTATTGGAGACATCAACATTAAGCCAAAGAAGCACAAGTAAGTTTAGATCCACTGGCTAATAATGAGCATGTTTTTCTCCGGCATCCACGAGAAACAGCTGTTGTTTGATGTTGTGCTCAGCAAGAAGATGTTTGAGGAGATGATCGAGCCGTACAGACTGAAGGAGGACGACATGGAGCAAGAAGCCGCTGAGAGACTGAAGGCTGAAGAACCCTGGAGGATCACAGATAATGAGCTGGAGCTCTACAGGGCCAAGGTTTCCGTCCGTTACTCTTCAGGAGACGTGATGCTCTCGTATTACTTTGAAACGGAGCTTCACATGTCTCAGTCCCATCAAAAAGACGACTTTAGACACGGCTCTTTCAGGAGCACATAATAACCGGCCTTATTTCATTGCACAGATCTTATTTAGAACAAGTTACGTTGTTTAAAGAAACTATACTTGAACCAATTGATTTTCATGATGATTTGATCTTAAATGTCCCCATTCTGCCATCAAAACATCACAGAAAAATACTCTGACAGTGCTTTCTGTGCTGCTACTGAATTTACATTTCAGAAATGATGTTTTAGTCGAGTTGCTTCGGTTTAAGTTTGAATGTGATGAGAGAGAAACATTAGTACCACAAAATAATACAAAGACAAATAAACATCATTTCTCACAACAAACAAAAGTGTAGTCTGAACAAATGACTCTTAAGAACTGATTCATTTTAATGAATGAATCAAAAAGACTCTATGGAAGCATGTTTTAGCCACTTAATAGAAAATCAAATAAAGTAATTGCGGGTTTATATCTGACAATTCTTTTCAAAAGACTTGTTTCTCGCAGTTACAAGCTTATATCTTGTAATTCTGACCTTTTTTCTCGCAATTCTGATTTCTCTTCTCTGAATTGAGCTATAAAGTTCAATTCTGAGGGAAAGAAAGTGTACTAGAGACTATCTAAAGACTATTTTCTTAGAAAAACTTTATATCTCAACAGCTCTGAGTTTATATCTCAGATATACAGAGAAAAAAGGGTCAGAATTGTGAGATGCAAACGTACAATTGCAAGAAAAATAGTCTGAATTGTGAGATAAAAAAAATCACATTTTTGCTTTGTTCTGTGCGAACGGCCCCAAATACTGTCTGAAATAGCATCAACATGTAAGTGACATCAGTTCTTACTCTTCTTTCATTTAGTCGAACCGCCAGATCCGACTGAACGAGCTTCTGAAGGAACACTCGAGCACAGCCAACCTCATTGTCATGTAAGTACTGACCACACATTTAACACATAAAACACTTCATTTGAGTGTATGTGGCCCTTATGAAGCACACAGGTGCCTTGATTTGATTCATCTGAGTATCTGATTCATTTGGGTTTGACAGAACCATGCCGCTCGCCAGGAAGGGAACGGTGTCCAGCGCTCTTTACATGACCTGGCTGGACACGCTATCTAAAGATCTGCCACCGATACTTCTTGTCCGAGGAAACCATCAGAGTGTTCTGACCTTCTACTCGTGAAGAGAACGTGAAGTGACTGTGTTACAATCAGTACATTTGTATATTGACCAGATTTGTTCGCCGTCGCCCAAATCGACTGACAGTATTTTTAATATACTGAGCTGAAATAACCAATGCTACAGAAATGTTCGTTTATTTGTTTATATATTTTTAATGTAACGACACTTACCTCAAAAAAGAGCAGGTAAAATGATGCTTGAAATCAATTTAAAGGGACAGTTCACCCAAAAATGAAAATTCTGTCATTTACTCAACCTCAAGTTTGTGTTGAACAGAAAATATTCATACAGGTTTGGAACGACATGAAGGTGAGTAAATGATGACAACATTTTCATTTTGGGGTGAATTAACCCTTTAATGTCCATTTTTGCACTAACACGCTGAGGATAAAAGTCTTTTTTTTAAATCCAGAACATTGATGCTATTTTTCAATGCCAAGCCTGAAATGAAGTCCTTGCCTCCTACAGTCAAACTCGCTCTGAACAGAGGCTGTATTTGAGCTTATCTTCATCATATCTTCAAACGCCGTCTGTTCCAGCTGCTGTTCTTAGACGCTGATAGATTTACTAAGAACTTACTAATTCTGATCATTCTGGAGAAAGTGGGTTTGCACATGTCTTAGTGCCAATGCAACACTGTTCTAGACAAGAGAGACATTGAAAGATGCAATGCATTAAATAAATGGCCTTGATTTTAACTATATAATTTGTGTTTTCCATGCATTATTGTATCATATAATATATATATATATATATATATATATATATATTAAAACAAAAACTGTAAAATTGCAGTTTTGGAGCACCAAAGTTGCAGCTAAAGTGTGAGAAATGTTTAGTCGGGGGAATGGAAAATACGACTAATACACACAAATACACCATACGCCCTTTTTACAGTGTTGCTCATTGTACTTTTTTGACTTTAATTAATTTTAGATTGAAACTCTGAATTGAGCAGAAATTACAGAAACAATTGTGGCAGTTTAAAGGGTTTGTGCAGATTTGATGAAGCCAAATTTAAGACTTCAAGACCTTTTTAAGACCAAGTAAGGAATAAATCGAAGGGAACACAATATGTCAAAATGTTCTCTTATAATGTACATGTCTGGGGAGTTTTCCAGTGCAAATGTCTGAAGAATCTTAATTCAAAATACGTTTACTTAAAATGCAAAATGACTTAAGAAGAAATCAGAAAGACTCATAAATCTATGGAAAGCCCGTTTTAGCTACTTAATAAAAAAATAAAACAAAATAATGGCAGGTTTATATCTGACAATTCAGACTTTTTTCTGGCAATTGCAAAATGACTGAGAAACTGATCAAAATAAAACAAGAACAAATATCTGCCAAAATCAACTTATTAGCTTTATTCGCCGAGTGTGCGCCGCAGACACACAAGGAATTTGTTGTGGTTTTTAAGGTGCTTTTGGTGCATATCTGACATGAGAACAGAAAACATTTCAGACTTAACACTAAATAATAATAACGTGTATGAATCTGGAACAGAAGATTTATGTACAGACTTGTGCATAGAGAAAACAAAGAATTCAAAGAGAAAAGTTTTCACACATTGATAGATATTTGTGCTTGTTTTAAGCTTAAACTCACTTTATTTCGAGATATTTTACATGGAGTTTATCTTCATTTAATGCTTTGATGTTTAGATACGGGATGAGGAAGATATTCATGCTTTGCAACATTCAATGACTTAATGACTCTACTGCACTGATTTAATACTTTTTAAGGCCTTAATTTGTGGAAGAAGGAATCAAGACTTTTTAAGAGCCGCAGAAACGATGTTGCTGTAACTTATTGATGGATTCATTTGCAACACAATCGCAATCCTTCACTCAAAACATTAGTTATGCTACACATGTTGATCCAAGATGTTTTAATGTGTTTCACCAGCACCACGGTTTCGATTAGCATTCGTGTGTGATTAATACCCTCCCATCCACTTGATTTAGGATTCATCACCGTTTTCTGTCAGAAATCCTGTGTGGAGAATGTCAGTCAGTTCCTCCCTTCAGCAGAGAACCAAGACGCAAGGAGCGGATCCGGATGACAGCGGGGATGACTGGGAGATCGGCGTTGGGAATCTGATCATCGACCTGGACGCGGATTTGGAGAAGGATCGACAGAGATTGGAGATGAATCGCGTTTTGAGCGTTAAAAGCGCGGCGGAAGGTCGCGAAGCGCTGGAATACAATTGCGCAAACGCAGGAGGCGCCGCGTTCGACGGCCTGACGCAGCCGTTCCTCTGCAAAGAGCCCAAGAAATTCAAGCTGAAACGAAGGAATTCCGTCACGGACACGGAAAGATTCCCGTCGCTGGAGATTGCTAGCGGCATTCCCAAAGCATGCGTCGGTAAGCGGCGCGAGGCTCAAGGACGCGGCGGAGAGATGAATTCAGCACCAGCGCCGGTGGACAGCGACGAACCGGCGCCGCTCGGCAGAACCAAAGACGGCAAAAAGGGCAAAAACCAGAGCAAAGGAGTGAAAAGAGAGAAAGACTCGGCTAAGACGCGGAAGGAGAAGCCAAGCGATGAATTTGGCCCGCTTTCGGAGAACGGAACGGAGAATCTCATCGGTAGGGGCGGAATGGACGCGGCTATTGTTGACCACACAAACACCGAGGAGCACAGCCTAAGAACGGTAAGCTCGCATCTGTCCTTCCTTGTGTGGATAACGCACGTCCGATTGACGCGTGCGATCATTGCACGAAGCCCGCAGCCGCTATCACGATGCGTTATGAAGAAGAACCGAGCGTGAGGCTGTGGGTTGAGCTGATGGCGGACTCAGTGCTTGTGTAGCCTACTTGAGAATCACGCTTCCACATGCACTAAAAAAGCAAAGGTGCATCGGTGTTTGTGTCCGTTTGCTTCTTTGTGCAATATGCGCGATTCTCTTTGCAGCCGGCGAGATTCGTCAAAAGCAAAACGAGCACCAAACCCCTTCCGTGCAATGATGGATTTATATATTGCGATGTCAATATAAAGAGGTTTTCTTTTGTTTGTCAGCCATTTCCTTTGTTAACGCAGCCCGTGTGAAATTCTTCACGTCTGTTGCAATTGGAAACCTAAGCATCATATTTCCCTCTGTTTGTTTTGGACAAAGACATACTAGCTTGTTTGAAGCCAAGATGCTTTTCGTGTGTTATTTACAGTTTTAAATATAGAGACAAGCTCCGCCCCCTCCAGTCTTGGCCATTCTGCTCTATTGTCCCTATATACGCTTATCTAGATTTCTTTTTCATTTTGCCTTGATTCCAGTGACATCGCTCAGATAGACATCATTCACGAGGCTGTCATTGCTGTAGGAGCTTTCGTGAGTTTTTCTTGAATCAGGAGGATTAAGCGATCACTTGATTGCAGAATTAAAAAATACAAAAGTCAAATGTTTTGATGCAATTGACCAACAAGAAACTGGCATGCAACTGTATTATACTTCAGCTGGCACTGTGTTTGTGCTCTCGTTCTCTCTCCAGTTGAATGTTAAGACGCGGTCAGTTGGAACTAACACACAGGAAGCCGAGAAAGCCTTCGAGTCCAGCTACATGGAGCCATGTCAACCAGGAACGAGTGTCAATCTAGAGGGTATTGTGTGGCATGAGACGGAGGAAGGTGAGAGCTTGTTATTCTGTGCAGTGTTCCACACATATAAAACAATATGCATGTGCTTTCAGTTAGTATCTCGCATCACTGTTTCTTCTTCACCACGTTATGAATGACTGTTTTCAAATTGGTTTCACTGGATATGTGATGAGTGAAGGGCGAGTTTTGTCATTAGCTCCACAGGACTGCGTTTTCAAAGCAGCTGTGAGACTGAAGCATTTGAAGGAAGAGGAGACACTGGTTGCATATTGATTAAGCAAATTAAAATTGCAGACCACCATCTTAACTTCCATCACTGAGATCAAGCACAGAATGAATCCATTCGAAAATACAGTAAAAACATCAAGATGTGGCTACAATATGGTGATTGTAGCAAATGTTTTAATCTTTTGGAATATTTTGGGTGCTTTTTACTTTTAATATCTCAGAGGTATTTTTACTGCTCTTTCACAATGTGCATTTTAAAAAGCGCTATATAAATAAAGGTGACTTGACTTGACTCTTTGATTTCAGGGGTTCTAGTTGTGAATGTCACATGGAGGAAAAGGACCTATGTGGGCACTCTCTTGGACTGTACCAAGCATGACTGGGCTCCACCACGGTAAAACACCTTCCTTTCTTCTTGAATGCTTGACTTGTACTTATATATATTAGGGATGTGCATATCCATAACTGAGGCCGGTGTGATACGAATCTCGATGCAGAACCAACGATACGATACATTAAAGGGGTCATCGGATGCAAAATTCACTTTACAAGTTGTTTGAATGTAAATGTGTGTTGGAAGTGTGTGTACACATCCATCCTATAATGATACAATTTTTTAAATCCCTATTTTAAAATCCCTTTTCTCAAATCAGGCTGTTCTGAGATTCATGTCAGAATGACGTAGTTCTGCGCAGGCCACTCCCACGATAGTTGATTGACAAGGCCGTCTTACCTTAGACCCGCCCTGAGTGAGCCGAGAGCGGTCCGCCATTGAGTCGACTCCGGTGCAGGGAAGACAAGAGTGTCTCTGATTAAGTGATTGAGGTGTTCTGTTGTTGGATGTAATAATGAACATAGCAGTCATCATCTACTCCCGACATCCGAGCTGCTGAAGACGCAGAGGATTAACGTTACTTTCGTTTTGAAGGGAAAGCGCCGATCCCGATCTGCCTAAATGCGTCTATGTTTGCGCGAATCATTCGTCATCCAGCCTCACCTACAGAAGAAGTGAGTGTAAGGGTTTTTTTATGAATCTTTGCAAATTGCCTTTCCTAATAATGTGCTAGTTAGCCAGTTTCATGGCTAAAGTAAACTGCACTGCTCGTCACTCCATGGAAGAGGGGGGCGGGGTCAGCAGAGTCATTAGCATTTAAAGCAACATGGACTAAAAACAGCTTTCTGAAAACAGAGCTGATTTTGACAGGGTAAAAACTGTGTTTTTTACACTACCACTGAGAAATTTTAACCAATGTTATATAGATTTTTCATTAAGACCCTAAGAATCATATCAACTTGTGGAAAATGTGCATCCGATAACCCCTTTAAAGATACATATGAAGCAGCTACTGATGCAATGCACCCCTACTACGATACAGTGCGATCCGATTCAAAACAATGCAAAGAAAAAAATATATGATGCTATGCAATTCAATATGGTACAAATAGTTCGCTTTTATTTCTTTGGTTGATTGTAATTATTTGGTGGAAGATGCAGCTCTACCTCTGCCATGTTAATCTATGTGACTCTTAGGATATGCCTCGTTCTCCGTAGCGTTATGATAAGTCACGTAGCAGCAGTGGAGATGAGAGATTGTGCTTGAGAAACAGTTTAGAGAGGAGAAATCAATCTACATATCTAGGGTGTAGGTTTGCTTTTGACATTGGTGGGGACATAAACCCAAGCACCCCCAAGCATAATTCATAAACAGTTTTTTTTAATATTAGAATATTTAGCAGACAATAATTAAACAATTTAGATTTTGTGAACCAACAACATTACAGCAGCATCAGAGCACTGGATGTCTTAATCACTTTATTTTAATATTAATCGAATTGGACCCAGGATGATTCTGAAAGAATATTCTGCTGATGCTGTAGTAACAAGCACAACTTTCACATGCATCTGATTGATGACAGATAAACCGCACGCTCTTATTTCAGTGTTGTTTTTTATTTTGTGGATATTTTAGCTAACAGTTTGATTTGTACATTCAGTTGAACAACATTAAGTTAAATATAAAGACTGTCCGCGGTGACTCAGGAGGCTGTTTCAAATCCTGCCGCACCACATAGTGCCACTCACATGGTTTTCCATAAAATCACATTATATTTTTCCCAAATTATTGTTAATGTTCATAATGACTTTATCCTAAGAAGATTGTGTTTCTTTCAGCACAATATTTGTCTTTCTGTCCTTATGCTTTATATAGGGAGCTAATAATAGCCATAGATCGTGCTTTCTCTTTCCATTTGCTCTGTTTTGTCAAACACCGTACTTCAAACTCATCGATGCAACTTTGTTAATTCCTGAAGTGAGCTTTTATTTGAACTGTTTTGGACTGTTGTCTTGAACTTGGTGCGATACCTGTGAGTTGTTCTAAATGCGGTGCTGCGCTCCTTGTCCGGTGTGAGACCGCCTTACGTCCTTACTCTGCACATGTATTAAATGTGCGACCTTGAAAGCGTGCAGTTTTCTAACATATTTACTTGAACTTCTTAGGTAATATCAATGGTATGACATTTCAGATGCGTCCGAAATTACAAAAACATACATATATTTAATATTTTGATCAAAATTATTGCTAGAGACAGTTTGGTAGTCGCTGGATATTGGTAGGGACATGTCCCTAGCGTCCCCACCTAATTCAACGCTCCTGCTACATATAAAACATTGGTCACTTTCTAAATAATAAAAGTATAGCGCATCCACAAATATTTAATTATTTATTTATATGTAATTATATAAATAAATCAGCTATTACTGAAGCAAATAGAAATGATGTATCGCAATATAAATGTCAACTTGCCAACCGATGCACACTTTTTTTAAATCGATGCATCGCATCGTTAACTTTTGCTGATATCTTACCATCCCAAGTATATATACATTTAAATTAAGATTCAAGAGGTATTTTAGGTGCAGATTCAAACCTGTTTTGAATTTAGATCCGTTCATTTAAAAAAAGTTGATTTGTTTACATACACTCATGACTCCTTGTTGTTCTTAACTAGGTTTTGTGAATCACCAATGAGTGACTCTGAAATTCCTTATGCACGTGGACGTGGTAAACGGATGCGGCTGGCCATACCAGATCAACCAGCTGCAGACCCGAGTCTTTCCAAGATACGAGGGCTAACTCACAAGAGGCGCGGTGTGGGAATCGGCAACAAAGGAAGACGAGGGAGTCTGAACCTCAGTGGCTGTAGGACACCTGGATACTACGCCGTGGAGGACATCAAATCCAATCCACTTATGTGTGGAAAACGAAAAGGCAAAGCCCCAGCCGATCTAGATTTAAGCTTGGTCTCGGAGGACATTAGGAATGGGAATGGGAAAAGGATACGAGCCAAATCCAGGAGCGCTCCTTCCACCCCTCAGGGTAAATCCGACCCTGTGTTTCTTGATCAAGTTTGTGCGTCGCCAATGCTAATAGACTGTCCGCATCCGAACTGCAACAAGAAGTACAAACATATCAATGGGCTCCGTTACCACCAGTCACACGCTCACCTGAACAGTGACAGAAAGCAAGAGTTTGAGGTGGAGAGCGAGGACAGACTTTCAGATTTTGATGAAGCACTCAGCTCGGTACCTTTTGATTCTTCTGAGAATATCATCTCCAAGAAGCCCAGAAGCATGTATAAACTAAATGCAGTCGGTTCTCCAAAGAGCAGGAAAGCATTGCTCAACAATGATAGCAGTCCCATAGCCAATGCAAAACTACGCCCGAATGTGGCAAGTAAAGACGGATCAATTGACGATCTGAGCAACCTCCCACTCATTTCCAACATGTCCGTTGTCCTTGAGAACTGCCTCATGACGGACCGTAACACATCTGTTGAGATGCCTAAGCTAGAAGCGGAGGGTGCTATTGATAAGAGGGACATATGTAGCAAAGTTAAGAAAGAAGGGTTCACTGAGAGATGCTTAGCCAAGTCTCGAACCAACAGACTCGTCAACACTGCGCCTGCTCCTCCGAAGCTGACTGCTATTCCTCCTGCTGCATTTTCCACTAAAATCACAGAAGTTTCCTCTCATCAGGCCTCTCCGACTGTTGCCCTCACAAAAACCAAGAACCTCTCACTGAAACCCATCAAGCCAAAGCTGGAAGTTATTGCACAAGTTAACATGGCCAACACCACCGCAGTCCTCAGCAAAGACAGTAAGAGAAAGGAAAAGCATCGATTAAAGGACAGGAATTGTAAAGATCCCCGGAGTCCCAAAAGTGACCCGATTTACACAAAAGCGGACGATACAAAGAGTATTGGGAAAGACTTTCCTGTGAGCCTCTTGAAAGAGCACTTGAGCAAGCAAGATGTTGTAAACGGTCCAAGCGAAACGCAAGAAAGCCGCATGGCGAGTATCAGAGCAGAGGCCGACAAGGTGTACACCTTCTCGGACAATGCACCGAGTCCTTCCATCGGGAGCTCTGCAAGAACGGACTGCGCCCCTCTTACAAACGGAGATGGGGCGAGTGCTAAAACAAACAGTCCTGCATACTCTGACATATCTGATGCAGCTGAGGACGGTGGGTCAAACTCAAGGTCCAGAAGGAACTCGACACAAGATTCAAACTCAAACAGCAACATCAATCCCAAAATTCCCTCAATGAGTACCGCTCCCACGGTGACCCCAGGAAAAGAGGTCCAGTCCACATCTCACGGCCATGGTTATGAATCCCATTGCATCCCAGGTTACTTGCATTCTGGGCAAGCCAATTCCACTTCGTTCCATAAGGTGGCCTCACCTTATGGTCGGACGAAGGATGATTTGAGAGATTTAAATGAGGATATAAAAAGCTCAGAATCCTCTGGCCACTCAAGTTCCCAATCACAGCTTCAGTACGCTGAAACGCACACAGCACTGGCCCAGTCTTTGTACTATGGACAGTACAGCCGGGGTGTTTCCATGGACCAGAAGGTTCTAATGATGCCCAGCACCCACAGACCGCTCAGTGAGGCATGCTGTGAGGATATGCAGTATAGCAAGAGTAGAGGTCAAGTTAGACGAGGCTCTGAGCAAAAGGAACGAACAAAGGATGAGCAAAAACAATTTATAAGCTCTCCTCAGTCGATTCATAAAGGGGCGAACTCTGTTAAGATTAACTGTGCAAAACCTGGCTTCATCTATGTGGATTTGGACAAGCAGCTGTCGTTTCAGCAGCAGCAGCAACAGGGGAAAACGTCCCATATCTCCATGTCAAAAGAACAAGGGGTCCTCAAGGAATCTGAAGACCTCAGTTTGGAGAGTTCAAACTCAAAAGCAAATGTGGACACAAATGTAACATTTCTAAATGTAAGTTACTGATGTTACTTATGCTTTACTGAGGAAATGTTCTTTTAAAGACAATAACAGACTTCTAGAAATGTCCTTGGTTTTGCTGGAATATCAATCCAAAGTATGTTGTTTTGGAAATATGATCCTTAATCATCAAATGATCGATTTGCCCGGATTCTTTGATGATTGAGAGCATATTTATTTCTAAGACGATGCCATCCTTTTGAAATTTTCCATGACAAAGAACTCATTAAACACTAGTTTCACAGGGCTACTGTTTCATAACAAAGGGCTTCCCTGTAAGGTGTGTAATTTCATTGGTTGTCAGAGCAGAAACTGTTTGACAGTAGATGTTCCTCTGGGTTTAGGCTTCAGAATCTCAGTCCTGGAGCCACTCTTATCAGTCCAAATATGTGAAGCAGCAAAATCAAGAGGTCAACAAGATCTCTGAGGAAATGAGTCTGAGTCCAGACAAGGGGAAAGATTGGCACATGCCTCTAGAGCCCGAGTCCAGGCTGGAGGCTGAACTCCAGAACGTCAAGTGTGAGACGGCTGCCGAGGTCATCGAGGAAAGTACCAGACTGGAGGGGGATGAGATAGTGAGTGAGACGTCTGAAGACTCACAGAATGCAAGAGGGGCTGCGTCATCACCCCAGCAATCCTTCATCCAGTTTCAGCACTCCTACCCCTATTTACACCTGTGTGAGACGAGCAGCAATGCTTACAGAGTGATGTCTCCAGCTCTGGTGCATAATTACCCAGGTAATCGTCTTCTGTACATCGTAAATATGACCCCAAAACTGTCAAGTAGTGGAGCTTGTACTACAAACTATTTGTAAAGAGTAAGTTGTGTGTTTTCCATTCTAGGTTTCCATTACCCTCTGTATGGAAAAACGGCAGGGAGAGAGGATTCAGAAGGGGCTCAAAGCAGCAAACCAGTGACAGATTCGACAGCATTAGAGCTTCTGTCGCATCCTCTCCTGCCGTATCATGGCAAATCTCCAGTTGTATGTATCTCACGTCAAAAAACAAGTAAACCATTTTTAGTAAGGCTTACAATATGGACCTAAATGTGGTGTAAACAAACTGTGAAGCTAAAATAAACTGCAAAAAATGATTTTGAAAAATGAAAAATTAGATATTGTTTTGCAAAAAAAAAAAAAATTGTTTAGCCTTACCCCATTGGCAAATATTTTTGCTTGTTTTAAGCAAAAACTAACAAAATTTGTGTATTTTTTTTTTCAGAAAACAAGACATAATATCATTTCACTTGTACAGTAAATGCATCCTGATTCAAGAATTCTTAGATATTTATACTAGAAAACAAGACAAAGAATTTTTTTTTTTTCATACTGTAGCAGCATCTGCTAAATATCCACAATGTAAATATAGTTCCTTCAGGAACATCCAGACACACAGCAATGAAATGTAACGTACAAAAAAATTGCTTTTTTGCAAAAATGCAAGCAAATGGTTGGGAATTGCGTACACAATGCACTCACAAAACATGTTTATAGTGATGCTCTTGAAGAACTTAAATAAATGAATTAGACAGTTGATCAATCTGATGGTTTCATGTAGGTCCTTTACATTTTACATATGTGTCCTGTTGTCCAAAGACAAGTTGACAACACAGAGTATTCCTTCAAATTGTTTACGTACGGTTCAAGGGCTTTGGCAGTCTACCCAAATAAAATATATGACAAGTAGAGACACATATTATCTTCAAAGTATTTCAAAGTTGTTTACACATTATGTTTTACTCCTTCAGCCTGGAGAAAGAGGATCTCCAGAGCAGGAACGCGAGACTGAACGGGAGAGAGAATCGGTTCCCTTCAGCCGCCACCTTCAGGCGCATCATCTCACTCACCTGGGCATGAGCTACACGCTGGTGTCTGGCCAGTATGACCCCTTTCAAGGTGAAAAGGTCAAAAACAACTGAACTATACTACACTACTGAACTCACTATAGCCTATAGTAAAGGGCTCATATCATGAGGAGTCAAACTGATCTTGTAAAACAAGAGTGTGTTGTGCTATTAAAACATTAGTGCCCCGACATACAGTGCAACCAGAGTTCAAATCCCGTCTCGTGGTCCTTTTCCGATCCCGCTTCCCTATCTCTCTACCCAGTGATTTTCTGTCTGCTCTCTACTGTCCTCTCCGAATAAAGGCATAAAAAGCCCATAAATATAATAAAAAACATACTGTAACATTCAGACCTCAATGGTTCCTCTCCAGTCAATGAAGAGCATCCATCTAAACTACTCTGCAAAACTGACTCTGAACTTCTGTAAGTTTCTGACAGATGAATGTAAACAGGTACATGAGCAACAAGTGCTTTTGCCATGTCACATACTAAGAGGACGTGTACATATCAGTCTTATGCCAAATGCACACTGCACGACTCAAGCTATTTGACTCATGAACCACAAACCCTCTCTCCATATTGTCAAGAATCAACTCTCCCGTTGCTGTTTGTGTGAAAAATATATTATAATTTCAGAAAACACTTCAGTCCTGTAGCGTGCGCTTGGCTTTAAAGACACAACAGCAAAACATTTATTACCCATTTAATTCTAAGTGCAGGAGAGAGTGGGAATGCTCATGAAAAACTAAACGGTTTGAATGGTTTTGGGTGCAACTCAAGGAAACAAAATCGCTTGATAAAAATGATATGAGCCCTTTAAGCATGTTTACAGTGAAGAATGCATATGGTAAGAGTTGATTGTAATGTTCTGTGATCTATGATCCTTAAGGTTTGAGCTCTGCGGCAATGGTTGCAAACCAGCAAGTGACGACGACACAGACCTGCTCCAGCGGTGAGAAAACAAATGCAATTATCTCTGCAATAAAATACACTCCTGTAGCTCAAACAGTAGATCATGGCACTAGGTCACGGGTTCGATTCCCAGGGAATGCATCAGGGTTGCCAAGTCGGTTTTTCAGCAGATTTGTGCTACTTTTACACCGTTGCCGTGGGTTGTTTTTTTAGTGCACGGTAGGGCTGTTAAAATGGATGGAAAACTAAATTCGAATTTTGTACTTAAATATTATCAATATTTGAAATTAAAAGGCATAATTTCAGTTGGAAGCTTTTGGCTTCTCTCCTGAGGCCACACTAGGGTGCATCAAGCAAAATATTACTAATGCACGTCTCTTCAAAGCAATAAAATAACACAACTATCTTTGAAAAAAGTGCATAATGTTTTGTTTATAAACCATATATATAATTAAGTTGCAATTAGAAACAAAACAGCATTATAGTTTAATACAAAGGACCGAAAACTAATCACAAAGAGTACTTTTTTCATTTAAAAACATGAGATGCAGCGGGATGGGAAAAACCGCCATAAAGTCTCGAGACATGTTTTTTAAAAGTTAAACTTGCATTAATTTTACATGGCTTTCTAAACATGCAGATCTCTTGTGCGAGACGCGAGTGCAACGGTGATAGATGTCCCTCTAAAAAATGCCATAAATATGCGTTCTGTGTGAACGGCTTGGTTTCAGTTTTTGCCATAAACAAGATTGTTCTCTTTTTCCGCAATATTTTGAATGAACAGCGCAGCAGCGCCGCATCTAGTGGGTTTCACTGCATAGGCTAAAAAAAAAAAGCATTAAAATGCAACGACACTTACATTGTCATCACATCTTGTGTGCCACTGATAAGGCTGCCTGATGCACACCTAAAATTTGAATGCAACTTTTTGCATTCTAATGTGGATTTTTATTTTAAATTCGACGAATATTCGAAATTTGAAGTTTTTTCTTTTTTTGACAGCCCTAGTGCATGGGTTAAAGTAATCCCACCCCAAGGAATGGTAATTCAACTGAATGGAAATTCATAAACCGCGGAAAAAACATGGTTGGGCTAGTTTTGAATAGCAATTGGGCTGGCTGTGTTTCACAGACCTGGCAACCCTAGAATGCATGCATTACATGCACCACGCAGATGTAATGCAACGCAAGTCGCTTTGAATAAAGGCGTCTAACTGATTGATTGAACTGAAGCAGTTTCAACATTTTTAGAGTGGTATTTTAATTAAAAAATTATTTATACATCATTCATGGAGTGTTGGATGCACATCTAACTTTTTTAAATGTTACTACTTGTTTCAGAACGAAGAATGTACAGAAGGTTTGCAAAAATTATCACTTGAAATGTTTGCTTAAAGTTCCTATAACGTTTAATTGTATAATTGGACATTTGAGAACATTCATAGATAAAATTGTCATAACTCACTGGGAACATTAGCAAAACGCTCTTAGAACATATTTTTGAACACCTTGGAATATCTTACTGTCTGTTTAATCTGCAGAAAACGACGGAAAGATGTGAGATGTTCCCGAATCACACAAGGATTCACAGACATCAATTCCATGGTGTTACTCATCGCCTCCATTGGAGGCAGCGACTAATTTCATTTCTAACCAATGAATGTACTAACGGAGGACTGCAGTGGAACTAGACCTGAAAAACATTTCCTTCGGGTGCCAGTTACAAACAAGGTCTGCGTAAACCCTCTGGTCATTGGATTTTGCTTGTAAATGGCTACATCTAGCTGTTTGTATGCACTTATATTGTCTTGTAACCATACTATTGAATGTATTTGCTATTTCATCACCTCTGTGTGGTAAAGGACGGGTTGCAATAGATTCTAAGTGACTGTAAGGTGGCTCGCTCCGCATTGACTTATTAACATGAATATACTGGTATTAACAGCCATTAATCTATTGTATCGTATAAAGTGGATGTTAATCGACAGTTCATCTCAGTGCCATACAGTATTATCGTGATGTACATAGTTGTACATAGTTGAACGAAGCTCAACAGCGACTATAACTAGCTTATGTACCTTTGTATTGATTCAGTGCAATGTATGGTTGTCCACCCACCTCACCTAAACGGCAGACATAGTCCTTTGTTACTTCAATAGTATGCATACCTAAATATGTTTACAAGTGGTTTTCTGGACAGAAAGTCAATGGTGTAGGTTGGTTGAGTCCCGTCATTAGGTTTTTCTTGATGTCTGCTATATCATCAAACTGCAGTTGCTTTTTATACTGTCTCTGCCTTAACATGTTTGGCAATCCAAATAAAAAGTCAAGGTTGTTTTTACATGCTGATGGTTGTTTTTGTGTGGAAAACCACTTGAATGTGAAAGTAAGTCGATTTTACAGTAAGAATATGAAAATACACCATGTTTCAGTAAGTCAACAAGTTATGTTCCCACTTAAATACCATATTGTTCCTGTAATGTTCTGGCAAGGTAAGTTATAAATAAACAAATGCTATTTTATAATAATGTTAATAGAACATTCGTTCAGTTATTTGGTCTTTAAAAATGTTAATGTTACAATGTGTTAGCACAAAAACGTTGTTCTATACGTTGTTCATCTAGCTTTTAAAGAAAAAAACGTTCAGGAAACATTCAAAAGTAACATCCCATAATGTTTCCAAAATAATGAAATGTAATGTTCCTTTAACGTTTGCATAATCTAGAAAAAATACAACATTTAAAAAACTGGATGTTTTGATCGTTCATGGAACATTCAAGGACAATTCAAAGAGAAATAACGTTTTCATAACAAAACGTTCTTAGAAAATATTTTTGTTACCTGATGTAAAATCATAATAAAATTAATATAACATCTGCGTTAACAAAACAATCTTTCTCTCGTGTTTTACTGTGAAAACAACTGTTGTAAATATGGTACTTTGCAAATAAATGAGTGGATATTTCATGGTACTTATATGTACAATGTTACTGAATGATCTCCAAACACATAAGATGTGGTATTTACATAATACTAGAATATAATTCAGAAAATACCATGGCATTGCCACGGTAAATGTGCAAAAAAACATGGTATTTTCTGTAAGCGGTACTTTTGGCGGCAGTTACGGTTACCATGGTAACGATCATTTAAGAGATTAAAACCAGTTTACACTGAAAACAGTACAAGCATTAAGCCAAAGTATATATATATATATATATATATATATATATATATATAACGTGTAATTAAAACTTACCTCATCTTCTATTTATTTTCCATAAAAAGACAAAAGAGTTGTAATTTATGAGAAACGTGTAACGCGCTCATCCGTCCTGCAGAGGGAGCGCGACTCACTCACACACACACAAACACGCCGCTGTTTCCGGCGGAAGTGCCGCAGACTGACAGTTACTGTCGTTATTTGAACACAACAGACGCGCTAAAAACAAACAACAGATAAAAAGACATGCTAAAATCATTATGAGAGTGTTTAATTAACGCAGAGAGATGAGATGGCTTCAAAATCAGAGCAGCTGCTGATTGTTGTTTCTATTCTCGAAGGTAACAGAAAGTTTTTTTTTTTATTAATGACTAAAATCAAAGCTAACGCAGTGTCATATTAATGATTGTGATATTATATCATATTAATCACCTGTGATTTTCGACGCTTGACATGCTTATTAGTTATATGTAAATATGCGTTTCTTGACAGATGTGTCACTAATAAAAGAGTTTCAAAAAGTACCATGGTAACGTAATACAATTTTTCGCTGTAAGTACCATGGTAATGCTATGGTGTTCTCTACAGTACTTTGGAGTATCACGTATATATCACAGTTCATGAATATGATAATCATCTGATACCATTACTGTACCATGGTATTACTGTAGTAATTATTTAAAGAGTGCAAACAAAATAAAAATATGTAAAAACATTTTAAAGAGCCTTTGAATTTTTGCTTTAACTTCTTAGTGTGTGTGTGCATGCGTGTTTGTGTATATATATATATATATATATTTTTTTTTTTTTCAGGATTTTATTTGAAATAGAAATCTTTTGTAACACTATAAATGTCTTTACTGTCACTTTTGAACAATTTAATGCGTCCTTGATGAATAAAAGTGTTAATTTCATTTTTTAAATATAACTTACTCTACACTTTTAAATGGAAATGCATCACGGTTTCCACAAAAATATTGTGCAGCACAACTGTTTTCAACATTGATAATAATCAGAAATGTTTGTTGAGCAGCAAATCAGCATATTAGAATGATTTCTGAAGATCATGTGACACTGAAGACTGCAGTAATGATGCTGAAAATACAGCTGCGCATCACAGAAATAAATTACAGTTTAACAGATATTCACATAGAAAACAGCTGTTTTAAATTCTAATAATATTTCACATTTTTGCTGTATTTTTGATCAAATAAATGCAGCCTTCCTGAGCAGAAGAGACTTCTTTCAGAGACATTTTGTATATTTTTCTCATTGTAATCGCTGTCTATATTTGTAGCACTTTTCCAGTATATATTCCTCTGAAGCAGCATGACTGATCTGTGTTCTCCTTCATCAGGCCGTCAGTTTCCCAGAAGTCCGCGGCACACGCTGGTAGTCGAGGCTCGCTTTGACGGAGAGACTTTGGCCACAGACCCCGTAGAACACAAAGAACAGCCGCAGTTCTGCACTGAACTGGCCTGGGAGCTCGACCGCAAGACACTGCACCAGCACCGGTGAGCAGTGACGGGAGAAACCAACCTTTTCCAAGCTTCGAATCTTTTAAACCCAGTGCTTCGCAAAACAATTCACTGTTTTGAAGCGCTCGAAACATCACACACACCGCCCTGCTGGTCAGAAGTGTGTAAATGCAACAAAAACTTAGGCTAAAACATGCATAAAAACAGCTTGAAAATGTTTTATTGAAAGCATAATACATTAAATGCAATAAAAAAAATAATAAATAGTGCTGTCAAACGATTAATCGTGATTAATTGCATCCAAAATAAAAGTTTGTGTTTACATAATATATGTATGTGTAATGTTTATATTTATTATGTATATATAAATACACACACATGCATGTATATATTTGAAAAAATTATATTTTTATATATTAAATATATTTATAAAATATATTAATATAAATATAGACATGTAAATATTTTCAAAAATATATACTGTATGTGTGTGTATTTATATACATAATAAATATACACAGAACACACACATATAGTATGAAAACAAAAACTTTTATTTTGGATGCGATTAATCGTTTGACCGCACTAATAATAAAATACCATTAAGTATGAAGTGTCTGTATAATATGTGGTTTTTAAAATATTTTTTGTTCGTTTTATAAAGAGCTTGTATATGAAGAGTTTATTTGCAAGAACAGATAACTTTTTTTTTTTTCATTTTCAAAAAAATCATGTTTTTTATTATGTTCTCATGTTTTTATTGTGTTAGTTAGCTGTATTTTTTAGTTGTTTTTTAACCTAATCAAAATAGTCCCAACTGCAGTTTGATTGAGATTAATTGGAATGCACGATGAGAAAACATGATTTTTGAAACATGAGTCTTCATATAGAGGCCAGTAGGATACAACAACTTCTCATCCTTTTTAATTACACAAATGTATCCTTAAAAATGTCTACAAATTGATGAAACTGGTCTGATCAGGTAAAAACCATGTATACTGGTTCAATGGTTCTCCGCTGGGGGGCGATCTCAATGAACTCGCGTGATTCACTGAGATCATTGTCCCCCAACGGCAAACCATTGAAATTTCTCAACGTTTCAAAAGAGTTATGATGTAATTAAGCCTCATTTACTGAAATCACGTGACTTTGGCAGATTGATACGCATTCCAAGCCACTGTTTCGAAACAAACGATTCACAAAAGTTTCTAAGCTTGATGAAGCAGTGCTGGTCTGATCCAGCTCTTCCATCAGCGCTTCACTCTCACTCAGTGTCTTCTGCTCTTCCCACAGACTCCAGAGGACGCCCATCAAACTACAGTGTTACGCCGTCGACTCCGGCACGTCTGCGAGAGAGTGTGTGGGATATATCGTCCTTGATCTGAGATCAGTGCAAGAGATCAAACAGGTCAGATCGTCTGCTTTCTGATATTAACGTGCCCGTGCGCTTCTACACAAGCGCTCAAAGGTTTGGAATAATGATCAAGTTTTTTAAGTCTCTTCTGCTCACCAAAGCTGCCTTTATTTGATAGCAAATGCTGTAAATATCTTTCATCATAATAACCTGGCATCATTCTCCCACTTGGTCCAGAGATACGGCATTGGGAACAATTGTTTTTTGGAATACTCACAAATCAAATCATCAAATCACCCCAATATCAGCGCTAATTAATATATCTTCTTCAAAAAAACTACTCTCAAAATATACAGAAGGATGTCAAAATCAGACAATACATCAAGTCTACCAAATGTTTAGTGGGAATCAGATTTATCTATTGCACCCGATGCCGCCTTCTGGACACAAATCTGCAAAAATATTTACTTCATGACGTACAAAGCCAACCTTCAACTAATACAATATAAGTACTTCATAGATTTCACCTTACTGGACGAAAATTATTTAAAATGGGTTTTACTTCAGAAACATGCTCACATTGTACACAAAACGCCTCAGACACCTATCTTCACGCCATGTGGCATTGCACCCCAGTTAAAGAATTTTGGGAAAACGTTACTGAGTCACTATCCAATCTTATGGGATGCCACGTCCCATTATCTCCCTCACTCTGTATATTAGGTGACATATCCATAATCAACTCAAACGATGCAGATAGTAAATTACTCCTAGTGGCTCTAACTATCGCCAAGAAAACTATCCTCATGAACTGGAAATCAAGGAACACCATACATATTACATCTTGGAAAAACTTACTACTAGAGTACATCTCCGTGGAAAACCTGTCAACTTCCACTCAAAATAATACAATAGAATTACACCCCTCTTTGTTATCTCTCATAAACTTCCATCAAACAAGCCTTGCTTATTTTAATGCATCACTAGACGATATACACACATCTATTGTAAAATAAGTAAGAAAAAAAAAAAAAAAGCATATCTGTATATCAGACACACACACAGGGTAAGTGAGACGTGAGCATGGGGGCCTGGAGTTTGCACTGGGCTGGTTCCACGCTGTACATCACGCTTTTTTAATGCATCATACACTCATGTACATATGTAGGGTGGGCGTGGCATGTGAGTGGCGGCCGGGGGTGGGGCTTTGGGCCTTGTGCCCCGCAGCACCTCTCCTTGATGGCTCGTTATTGGTATAATTTATGCCTTACGCATGGAGGGCCCAGAGGCAGCCTTACAATATCTTTCTATTTATAGCTTTATTACTATTATTATTTCATCATTACTATTACTAACATTATTATTATTATTATTACTATTTGTCCTCCTCCTGATTCCCCAACCACCCCCTGTCTCGGATGAATAAGTTTATTATCGTTATTGCTACTACTATTACTATTATTACTTATCACCTTCCTCGTCCTCCATCCTCTAATTTTTGTTATTAATGCTATTGTTACTATTATTATTATTATTACTGTTATCATTACTATTGTTTTTTTGTTTTGTTTTTTTGCTATTGTCCTGTCTGTTGTACTTTCTTTTGTTTATATACTTCCACCCCCAACACCCAGTCACACTTACGCAAACACACACACACACACACACACACACACACACACACACTCACTCACTCACTCACTCACTCACTCACACAAATCATGTTGGCTGTCATGTATGTTTTGTTGACCTTGGTTATTTTGTATTTGATTTGTTGCCTGTGAATAGTATGTTTGTTTGCATAATAATAATAAAAAAAATAATAATAAAACAAAAAAGAATGATTTCTGAAGATCATGTGACACTGAAGACTGGAGTAATGATGCTGAAAATACAGCTTTGATCACAGAAATAAATTACAGATTAACACACATTCACATAGAAAACAGCTGTTTGAAATTCTAATAATATTTCACAATTTCTACTGTATTTTTTTGATCAAATCAATGGTAAGCAGAAGAGACTTCTTTCAAAAACATTAAAAATCGTACTTATTCCAAACGTTTGATGGCTAGTGTACATGAAGGTTTTACATCATTTAAAAGCAGCGTCTCATTAGCCGGCTTTATTTTGTTCTGGGATGCCACGCTGTTTTGACTCATCTGAAAATCTTCTGTGTTCCTCAGGATCCTAAATGGCATTCTCTGCTCAGTAGTAAGTACACAAAACTGAAACCCGCTCTTCTGATCAGCCTGATCTTAGAGAGCGACACCAAACCAACAGCTGAGCAGTTCAAAGCAAAGAAAGCCCCGCCGAGACCAGGTACCGGATGCTCCGCTCTTTCTTACGCTGATGTGTCTGATGTTTGTGGTTTCCTTTCTATTTTCCATTTCTCCTCCTGTTCTCTGCTTGTGTTGATGGGCTTCAAAGCTTCATGTTCAACATGCATGTTTGTTTTCACACGGTGTCTCAGTGCTGGTTCAGTTCCGTCTCGTAAGGCACTGTTGTTAAATTCAATAAGAATAATAGTGGTGCATTTATTCCAAATAATAATAATAAAAATTCTAAAATGATTGTTTTTAAAAAAATTTCACCAAAATGAAAAAACTTTCTCCACCACAAAAACAATTTAACAGCTGAAATAAAATAAAAATTAGTTGAACAAAAATGAAAATGACTTAAAATTGCTAAATGGTTTAATTATGTAATGCCAGGTGTATGTTGAGATGCTGAAATGGGATCTTGGGGTATTTTTAAGCTAATTAATTAATTAACTAACTAACATTTATTTATTTATTTTCTCTCTCTTGAAATGCTTTTTCTGAATTAATATATTTTGATATGCTAAAATGGGCTCTAGTTGTTTCTGAGATGTTTTTATTTATTTTTCTCTCACTTGAAATGTTTTTGTGCATTAATGTTTATTATTGATGTGTAATTCATAGTTTTTGTGAAAAGCTGAAAAATGTATTGGTTAAAAATAACTGGAAATAAATAATAACAAAAACTTAAATAGAAATAAATTTAAATCTAAATAGTAATATTTTTAATAATAATAATAATAAAAATGGACAGAATAAAATTACAAGAAATTAACCTAAAATGAAAAGTAAAATTATTCAAATAAAAGCTAATTGAAAATATAAATAAAAATAAAACCATATATAAATATTTACATTTAGTCATTTAGCAGATGCTTTTATCCAAATAATTAATAAATAAATATATACTAATGCAACACTGGTTTTCTGTTGGTTAATGTTAATTGGTTAACTAGCAGTGAAATATCTATTATTGTTTTATGCTGTGTTTGTAGGTGACGTCAATAGTTCCGCAGTAATGTATTGCTGGTTAATGTGATGAACCTTAAACGGGTCGTGAGTGTCGTTCTTGTCGACTCTAATGATCGTTTTGTTAATGAAGTCACTGTAAACCCTGTAGGTTCTCCAGCGCTGGTTCCTCTGGACTCTGGTAAACTCAAAGCGGTTCTGAACGAGGAAGAAGGTTTTCATCAGATCGGACCTGAAGATGTCTGCTCCGACATGTTTGTGCTGTCGGTAACGGTTGCGTTTGCTACTAAACTGGAGCAGGTGAAGAGAGCTGCTGTCGCATATCAGTCTCATCCGCACATAGTTAAAGGGATAGTTCACCCAAAAATATCAATTCTGTCATTAATTACTCGCCCTCATGTCGTTCCAAACCCGTAAGACCTTCGTTCATCTTCGGAACACAAATTAAGATATTTTTGATGAAATCCGAGAGCTCTCTGACCCTTCATAGCACAAAAAGTATTCTTGTAGCTTCGTAAAATTACGGTTGAGCCCCTGAATCATGTTAGGATCCTTGTGTCTATGGAGGCTCAGAGAGCTCTCGGATTTCATCAAAAATATCTTAATTTGTGAGATGAACGAAGGTCTTCTGAGACTAAACGAGTAATTAATGACAGAATTTTCATTTTTGGGTGAACTAACCTTTTAATGTACATAATGAATAAACAACACATTTTCCTGATCTTCAGTTGATCTCCAGCTCGACTAAGCTGTCCAGCGAGGGCACAGAGTTCTTCTTCTATTACACTCTATTGGGGAACGACGTCACCAGCGAACCTTTCCAGAACCTCCTCAGTCCAAACTTTGAGCCTGAGCGAGCGTCCATCCGCATCCGCAGCAGTGAGCGAGTCCTGCGGCTCTTCCTCGGCCAGCAGCCCTTCCTGCAGGTCAGCACAGACTCATTAATCACTAGGGGTTAGGTGCTGGGCGATTTTTCAGATTTGATGATATCTCACAGAATGTGCTTTTGTGTTGATAAAGATGCGTTGCAGGCGGTGGAAGAGGAAAAGCATGAAAGGAGATGGGAGTGAACTTCTTTTAACTTGAGCGGCGTGTTTTTAGAAAGCTGTTTCATGCATGAGACACGAGCGCAACCGTCAAACACGTCCATGTTTACAAAAACAGAATAAAAAACCTGTAAAGAACTACTAGCCTACTCTATGGCCGCGTACACGCTACAAGTTTCAGGAGTGACAGCCGCATTTAAATGCAACATTTTGTCGTCTTTTTGTCCGTCGATTTTAACTAAACTACCGCTGATAGATGCGCCGTGCTTTGTTTATGCTCGGGAGGATGCTTTAGAGAGCGCTGTCTTGCAGTGTTGCCATGTCCTATTATTTACAAGTGCTTTAGTCATGTTGTTTGGTCGTATCTCATAAAGATAGGCACTTTATGGAGTTAATAAAGTGGTCTGTCATGGATATGAGAGAGATGATTTTTTTGTGTTATAAAACATAAAGCATTTTGATGTCTTTTGTGCATATATATATATATATGAAGATCTGGCAACACTGACACTTTACCGCAGGGCTCATGAGCGCAGCTAGCCCCGTGTCAAACTGTGTTAAGACTTCTTTAACTGTTATTTTCTTGCATCTCACATACAGACGAAGACACATTTCTGATGCACGTTCTGATATGTCATTAACGTCTAGTTGTTCAGTTCAGTTCTGTACACACTGCGTAGAATTTCTGTAAATGCGGTTGTCACTCCCGTATTTTTCAGGAGTTAATGCGGTTGTAGAATGCAGTTGTCACTCCCGTATTTTAGTGAATTATGTGTGTACAGAACGTGATTAAGGAGTAAAAGGTGAACTGACAACCGAATTTAGCTGCAGTGTGTACGTGGCCAATGTCTGATATTTTATGTTTGCATCATGTTGACGGGCTGAAAGCTGCTGTAAGAATTTTGACCGATTAATACAATCAGTTAAACGGTTTAAAAAGTTTTTTTTTTTTTTTTTTTCAGTAATTTATCAAAATATTAGAAAAGGTTTTTATTTTAGAGGAAAAACATAAGTCGCATTTTATTATTTCATTCAGAAATAGGCATAATGCTGATGCAAAATGTTTACAAACATTATAATAAACACTGTAAACAGTTTACTAATGCACTGTTTATTATTTTCATTTGTTAAATTGCATATAACTGCGTTGAAATAGTTATCCTGCATCATGTTTATCATGCACTGCATCAGTGGAAGATGACGGACAGGTCTGGATGGGTGCTGTGTTAAATGCCTTAATCATTTTAACATGTTATTTCTTTCATAATTACACCAAATGAGTTAACAAAGTTAAATTGACAGCCCTAGTCTTTAGTAATGGTGGTGATGTATGTGTTTTGCACACAGATCCATCTCTGCTGTGGAAGCCAGTCTCTCGGCAGCACTGACGTCAGTCTGGCTGGGTTAATAAAGAGCAGCGCAGACCTCACTAAACATCCTGTCACTATAGAGGGCGCTTTCCTCCTGCAGCCCCCCAACCGAGTGAAGCCCAGCCTGGAGTCTGTCCCTCCGGACCTGCAGCCGACCGTCGGCGTATCTGTGACACTGAGAGCCGAAGATATCAACAATCAGGTCTGATCATCTGCAGGGTTAAAAACTGCTACTTGAAATTAGTGCTGTCAAACGATTAATCGCATCCAAAGTAAAAGTTTTTGTTTTCATAATATGTGTGTGTGTTCTGTGTGTATTTATTATGTATATATAAATACACACACACACAGTATATATTTTTTAAATATTTACATGTATATATTTATATTAATTATATTATATAGAAATCTATTTAATTTATAAACATAACACATAAATGTGTTCTTGTGTCTTTTAAATGTCTATATAGTTTATATATATTTTAGGTATTTTACTTTTTTTTTTTTCTTTCAGTACATAGTTAAACTTAATGAAAATGAGAAATTACCTTGGCAACTCACTGGAAGTTTTTATTTATATATATATATATATATATATATATATATATATATATATATATATATATAATTTGTTTTTTTTTTTTTCAGTACATAGTTAAACTTAATGAAAATGAGAAATTACCTTGGCAACTCACTGGAAGTTTTTATATATATATTTATTTATTTATTTCAGTTAGTTTTTTTTATTTATTTTTTTATTAGAAACGTTATTTTTTATGGTTTTATTTAATAACTAGATAAACGAAAGTCCCTCCCCAGACCAACCTTTATGAACTCCAAAAAAAAAGGTTTTCAGTTTTCAGCAGCTTGGCAAGAATGTTTTTAGTTATTTCACATGTGAAGTGTAGCCAATCATTTATTTTTTCAGTGCAAGAAAGCTTTACTAACATTGTAAGTTGATTTTTAATGGTACAAATGTTTAGAAATGGTGCCTTTAATAATATTATCCTTTATTTTTTTTATTGCTTTTGTTTTATGTTCGGATGAGATCTAGACTCTGGTTGTTGTTGTGTGTATAGTTTGTTATTGGTTACAGTCTTTCAGTGTTTTTACCAGGCATATTTTTCTGAACAGCTAGACATACCCATTGAAAATGGACCTAAAACTCCAGTGAAGAAAGGTCCTGTGCCTGCCGCCCGTCATCAACGTCCCTCAGAGGAGCCCAGAGCCTTGATGACCCCTTCACCGGCCAGGAGATCACCAGACCGGCCTCTCCGATCTCCAGCCTCTTCTCCTGAACACCAGCACTCTGAGAGCGAGGCCGAGAGTCTGTGCAGTGACGACAGACAGGCTCCGCCCACAGTGCATGACAGACAGGCTCCGCCCACAGCGCATGGCAAGTGTTCAAGCTAATTTCATTCAAATTTCATCTTTTTGAATGTGCATCTGAAGCATATGCACTTCAAAATAAGAGTCCTGGTGTAAATCAGGCTGGTTTTAATTAAAATCTCAGCGTTATACATTAGGGCTGTCAAAATAGCTGAAAAACTAAATTCGAATTTTGTACTTAAATATTATCAATATTCGAATTATATTCAAATTTAAAAAGCATAATTTCAGTTGGGGGATAAAAAGCTTTTGGATTCTCTCCTGAGGCAAAATTATTACTAATGCACATTTCTTTAAAGCAGTAAAATAACACTCTTTGAAAAAAGTGCATAATGTTTAAATGAATGTTTATAAACCATATATAATTGAGTTGCTTAAAGAATTAGAAACAAAACAGCATCATCTATGTATGTATGTATAGTTTAATACAAAGGACCGAAAACCAATCACACGAGATGCAGTGGGATGGGAAAAACTGCCATAAAGTTTCAAGACGTGTTTTTTTATAAAAGTTGAACTTACATTAATTTTACATGGCAACATTTTTGCATTCGAATGTGGATTTTTATTTTAAATTCGACGAATATTCGAAATTCAAATTTTTTTTTTTGACAGCCCTATTATGCATATGCATAATATTTTTTTGGTATTTATTGGTCTTTTGATCTGGCGTTTAATTCAACATCAACTCGTGTATCTTCTCTCTGGGCTGCTCTGACACAGGAACGAAAGACTAAGAACGTTATTTAACACATTCCATATATTAATACGCTATAATGCTAATAAAATTATTTATTGCCTTTCTTTAAACGCATTATTATAAGCAAAATCCAATATTGATCGATCTAATATTCATATGTATTGATATTTTAGTACATAAACCAGTTTTAATACATGGGACAAAGATGAAAATGGGTTTTCAAGCATCAATAAAAATTTAATAAAGCTTTTAAAAAAATCATACATTGGAATGTGTCCTGTTTAATTAAAAAAATTTCTGAGCAAGAAATGACTATCATACATTTACCAAAAAATATACCAAAAATCTTGTAAGGCATATTTAGAACAAGAATCATTAGATGAACTTAAAAGACTCGTTTTAACGATCAGCCCCAAAAATGAATTAATTAAAATTGTAAACCATTGCCAAAACCATTGGCTTTTACCCATTTGACAGCAAAATGTTTTAATCATTTAAAATATAATACAATTTAGTATGATCACTTTTTTCTTTTATATATTTTAATAAGTACAGGTCAGAATAAGTATGTTTCGTTTTTATATAAATATATCTGTTACGCTGAATGGCAATGAACATTATTTCACCCATATTTTGACATTTTATTTCACAAAAGTGATTTGAAACATTAAAGTAGACACTTTACTTGCATTTATGATACTTTCTGTGTATATGAAATCACGTTTGTACATTTTTTTAATGTGGTCACCAAAATGGGACGCCTTATCTTTGACCCACATGTGTATAGAAAGACGTGTTGTCCAGTTGCTGTTTATGTATTATTTTGGTGAACAGATGTTAAATCTCATTCAGTTCAGACTGGAAGTTCATATTTCATTAGTAATCATTAAAAAGCAATATTTCTCATATCACAGTAAATGCAGTAGCAGTGGATGTGTGACTGTTTGATACGTGTGTGTATGAATAACTGTGTTTTGTTGTTTCAGACGCACATGTTGTCCCAGATGTGACTAAAGCTGATGCCGCAGACTCGTCCATCTCTGTTTCTGCTCCGAAGATCTCCATCCCTGCGTCTGCACATCACTACTGCTTCTCTCTGGACCTGCGCAGCATCCGAGACCTCAGGACCAGCTTCCCCATCAACTGCGTCCTCAGGTGCCTCGCGACACGCCGCCTGAGCTTTAACACGTTCCTCCTTTAACATGTCCTGCTCGAGTCATAACACGCTTTCCTCCGGCCGCAGATATGCTTACCAGTTCTTCGGCAGCGCGGCTCCCATCATGACCAGTCCAGCGGTGGAGGTGAAGAAGAGCACGGAGGTGTTTCTGCCGCAGTCGTACTGCGCCTTTGATTTCGCTGCTTTACCCAATCAGCTTCAGGACACATTCCTCAGGTGAGACCCGGTGGCATGAAAGTCCTTAAGTATTTTGACTTAAGGGTATCCCCGAGGGGGAAAAATTCCCTGAGGCAAGGGATTTCATTAACTCTTTCCCCACCAAACATGGAATTTTCCGTGTTTTCACTGTTATACGCTAGGGGGCGCTATTACGCATCTCCTGAATGAGTCTAGAAAGTGCCGATCAAAAACACAGACCAGGAAGACACAGAAACGAGCGATCTCATATGTAAGCATATGTATATGAAAAATAATGGGATCATCAACACTAACCGCATATAAATGAAAACCGTCTAATGTTACAGAGTGAAATGTGGATCCAGAAAGTGGTAAAGGTCTGTGCAAGCTCTGGGATACTGATGGAAGCCATCTACTGCATCTTTGCTTTGATAATATTACTGACTATGATCCAGATGTAGTATTTGATTAAAAATGCGATTATTTAAAGTTTTTGCTTAAAATGTTGCTTTTTTTTATTAAACCTACCAACATTCAAGTGTTGATTAAAAAAAAAAAAAAAACAATGCTTGAAGCTACAATAAAACTGTTTTTTTTTTTTTTTTTTAGTAGAAGGTCTGATCTTTATTTTGATGTATTGCATGTTCAGATATTCATACAACAAGACATTCTGAGGGCCATGAAATTTTAGTGAAAATCAGCAAAAACGCTGGCGGGGAAAGAGTTAAGAGCGTTGCAACAAAGTTCTTAACTGTCACGCTTAAGTGTTTATACGAAGTGTTTCACTGTAGTTTCTGGCAACATACGGCAATGGGTGCCACGGTTGCTATAGTTACTAGTCAAGTCAAGTCAAGTCACCTTTATTTATATAGCGCTTTTACAATACAGATTGTGTCAAAGCACTTAACAGTATCAAATTGGAGGATAGAGTGTCAGTAATGTATAATGATAAGATTAAACACTCAATTTTCAGTTAAAGGCATTTCATTATTGAATTCAGAGATGTCATTGTCTAGCTCAGTTTAGTTTAAATAGTATCTGTGCAATCAAATCGACGATAATCGCTAGAAATTAAGTGTCCCCAACTGAGCAAGCCAGAGGCGACAGCGGCAAGGAACCAAAACTCCCTCTGTGACAGAATGGAGAAAAAACCTTGGGAGAAACCAGGCTCAGTCGGGGCCAGTTCTCCTCTGACCAGACGAAACCCGCAGTTCAAAAGTTTATATTTCTATTTTAATTTTGTTGCAATTTCTAACAATAGTAGTATTATGTAGTTAGGTATTTTATTATATTTTAGTTATTTTGTTATTTTTGGTTGATATATCTAGGGATATATCTCTGGGGTCATCTGGGTGTCCTGGTCTCCGCTGGCGATCAGGGCTGTAGACATCCTGATCCACCATCTGATCGGATACGGACTGAGAAACAGACTAGGAAAGAAACAGACAAATATTAGCGTAGATGCCATTCAACTTACGATGTAACGAGTACATCGTGTGTTATGGGGAGTGTTCCCGGTTCGGTTGATCTAATTAATGCAGCCTAACAATCCTTTAACGGATTTGAATAATAGAAGCGTGTGTCGTTATGTGTAAGCCAGGCTAAAGAGATGGGTCTTTAATCTAGATTTAAACTGACAGAGTGTGTCTGCCTCCCGAACAGTGTTAGGTAGACTGTTCCAGAGTTTGGGTGCTAAATAGGAATAGGATCTGCCGCCCGCAGTCGATTTTGATATTCTAGGTATTATCAAACGGCCAGAGTTTTGAGAACGCAGCGGACGTGGAGGACTATAATGCGATAAGAGCTCGCTCAAGTACTGAGGAGCTAAACCATTCAGGGCTTTATAAGTAATTAACAAGATTTTAAAATCTATCCGATGCTTGATAGGGAGCCAGTGCAGTGTTGACAGAACCGGGCTAATATGGTCATATTTCCTGGTTCTAGTAAGGACTCTAGCTGCTGCATTTTGGACTAACTGTAGTTTGTTGATCAAGCGTGCAGAACAACCACCTAATAAAGCATTACAATAGTCTAACCTTGAGGTCATAAACGCATGAATTAACATTTCTGCATTTGACGTTGAGAGCATTGGTCGCAATTTAGATATGCTTTTGAGATGAAAAATGCAGTTTTACAGATGCTAGAAACATGGCTTTCAAATGACAGATTGCTATCGAACAGCACACCTAGGTTCCTGACTGATGAAGAAGAATTGACAGAGCAGCCGTCAAGTGTTAGATAATGTTCTAGGTTATTACATGTGGGGTTTTAGGTCCGATAATTAACACCTCTGTTTTTCAGAATTTAGCAGTAAAAATTATTCGTCATCCAGTTTTTATATCGACTATGCATTCCGTTAGTTTCTCAATTTGGTGTGTTTCACCGGACGCGAAGAAATATAGAGCTGAGTATCATCAGCATAACAGTGAAAGCTAACACCATGTCTCCTGATAATATCTCCCAAGGGTAACATATAAAGCGTGAAAAGTAACGGCCCTAGTACTGAGCCTTGAGGTACTCCATACTGCACTTGTGATCGATATGATACCTCTTCATTCACTGCTACGAACTGATGGCGGTCAGATAAGTACGATTTGAACCATGCTAAGGCACTTCCACTAATGCCAACAAAGTTTTCTAGTCTATTCAAAAGAATGTTGTGGTCGATAGTGTCGAACGCAGCGCTAAGATCCAGTAGAACTAATAAAGAGATACAACCACGATCAGATGATAGAAGCAGGTCATTTGTAACTCTAATGAGAGCAGTCTCAGTACTATGATACGATCTAAATCCTGACTGGAATTCCTCACAGATATCATTTTTCTCTAGGAAGGAATATAATTGTGAGGATACTACCTTTTCTAGTATCTTTGACAGAAAAGGGAGATTTGAGATCGGTCTGTAATTAACTAGATCTTTGGGGTCAAGTTGTGGTTTTTTAATGAGAGGCTTAATAACAGCCAATTTGAAGGTTTTGGGGACATATCCTAATGACAATGATGAATTAATAATAGCCAAAAGAGGATCTATGACTTCTGGAAGCAGCTCTTTTAGTAGTTTAGATGGAATCGGGTCTAACATACATGTTGTTGGTTTAGATGATTTAACAAGTTTATACAATTCTTCCTCTCCCACAGTAGAGAATGAATGAAATTGTTCCTCAGGGGCTCTATAGTGCGCTATCTGATGCGATACTGTAGCTGACGGCTGCAAGGATACAATTTTATCTCTGATAGTATCGATCTTGGAAGTGAAGTAGTTCATAAAGTCATTACTGCTATGCTCTTGGGAAATGCCAACACCTGTTGATGCTTGATTTTTCGTTAATTTAGTTACTGTATTGAATAAATACCGAGGGTTATGTTTGTTTTCTTCTAGAAGAGACGAAAAGTAATCAGATCTAGCAGTTTTTAATGCTTTTCTGTAGGATAGGGTACTTTCCCGCCAAGCTAAACGAAATACCTCTAATTTAGTTTTCCTCCAGCTGCGCTCCATTTTCCGGGCTGCTCTCTTTAGGGCGGGTGTGCTCATTATACCACGGTGTTGGACTCTTATCCTTAATCTTCCTTAAGTGTAAAGGAGCAACCGCATCTAAAGTGCTAGAAAAGAGAGAGTCCATAGTTTCAGTTACATCATCAAGTTGTTCTGAGCTATTGGATATGCTGAGGAACTGAGATAAGTCAGGAAGATTATTTATAAAGCAGTCTTTTGTGGTAGAAGTGATGGTTCTACCATATTTGTAACAAGAAGTTGGCTTTACAGCTTTAGCTATATGGAGTATACAGGAGACTAGATAATGATCTGAGATATCATCGCTCTGCTGTAAAATTTCAACGCCACTGACATCAATTCCATGTGACAGTATTAAATCTAGAGTATGTTTTCGACAATGAGTAGGGCCTGACACGTGTTGTTTAACACCAATTGAGTTTAGAATGTCTATAAATGCTGATCCCAACAAATCTCTTTCATTATCAACATGGATATTAAAATCACCAACGATTAGGACTTTATCTGCAGTCAGCACTAACTCCGATAGAAGATCAGAAAATTCTTTAATAAAGTCTGTATGGTGCCCTGGTGGCCTGTATACAGTAGCCAGTACAAACATCACAGGGGATTTATCATTAACACTTGTTTTCTTTGGATAACGTTATATGAAGCACCATTACTTGAGCAATTATACTTGAAACCTGGCCTCTGAGAGATACTGAAAATATTTCTATAAATTGTAGCAACACCTCCCCTTTACCTTTTGGACGCGGTTCATGTTTGTAACAGTAATCTTGGGGTGTAGACTCGTTTAAAGAAAAATAAATTTAAAGGGCTAGGGCTTTTTTGTAAGTCATATTTTTCTATTATGGCTAAAAGGTTTATTGCATTGTTATTCAGGGCTTTTGCATAAGAACGAAACTCATTGTGAAATGCACAAAACCTAGGTTTCACTTTCAAATACTTGGATTTATGTATATTTGGTTTTCAAAAACAAGGATGTTATTAACCAAACAATGTTTTTTTTTAATTAGATTTTTTGACTGATTTCACATGTCAGGCTTTACGGGGCTAATCTCAGTCTGGAAATGCACTGAAATGGAAATGAGCTTGGTGTTTAAATGTGGCATCTTGACTTTGATTGCGAGTTGTTGTCTGTGTTCAGGGTTCCTCTGGTGGTGGAGATGTGGCACCGAGAGCCGAGCTCTGGAGATGTTCTGCTGGGTTCTGTCAGCATTCATCTGTCTCGTCTGCTCAGCTCCGAGAAAACACGCTTCCTCGATCCGTCCGGCCAGCAGCACTGGAGACAGAGCTGTTCCGAGAGGATTCCCATCATCAAAGCAGACGGGTTCGTGCAATGAAAGGCTTATCTGAATCTAACTGCTGCAGTGAAGGATGTTGCCATAATGCAAATGTCACAGAGTGAAGTGTACAGGACTGTATGTAGTTGTTGGATCATATTCTGTTCAATCCCAGCAGATCACTGTCCCTGCAGCACACAGAACTCGCCTCTAGATGGCGACCTTAAAACACAATGCTGAAATATTTTTATTATTATTCAACAGTATCATGTACAAACAACATGGCAATGACCATATGTGACCCTGGAGCACAAAAACAGTCATAAGAGTCAATTTTTTGAAATTGAGATTTATGCATCATATGAAAGCTGAATAAATAAGCTTTCCATTGATGTATGGTTTGTTAGGTTAGGACAATATTTGAAAATCTGGAATCTGAGGGTGCAAAAAAAATCTAAATATTGAGAAAATCACCTTTAAAGTTGTCCAAATGAAGTTCTTATGCATTTTACTAATCAAAAATTACATTTTGATTTATTTACGGAAGGAAATTTACAAAATATCTTCATGGAACATATATGAACATATAATATCCTAATGATTTTTGGCATAAAAGAAAAATGGATAATGTTGACCCATACAATGTATTGTTGGCTATTGCTACAGATATAGCTGTGCTGCTTATGACTGCTTCTGTGCTGCAGGGACACAAATATATTTGCATTAGAACAGTAGGATCAGGTGCAAAAATACATAGAATTGAGAATAGATAAAATACAAATAAATTAATAGAAAAAGAAAAGAAAAATAAATTTAAAGGGCTAGGGCTTTTTTGTAAGTCATATTTTTCTATTATGGCTAAAAGGTTTATTGCATTGTTATTCAGGGCTTTTGCATAAGAACGAAACTCATTGTGAAATGCACAAAACCTAGGTTTCACTTTCAAATACTTGGATTTATGTATATTTGGTTTTCAAAAACAAGGATGTTATTAACCAAACAATGTTTTTTTTTAATTAGATTTTTTGACTGATTTCACATGTCAGGCTTTACGGGCTAATCTCAGTCTGGAAATGCACTGAAATGGAAATGAGCTTGGTGTTTAAATGTGGCATCTTGACTGATTTTGATCAAGTAAGCGTCAGAATAACTGCAGTAATATCTCCAGATGAACACTTTCTGGACTGAAGCAGCTCAGCTTTACTTGATTCTCCATCAATCACTTTCTAGAAAAATCAGAGCGTCTCAAATCTGATCATCAGGATCTTCTGAGGAGCGTTTATTTCTTCATCTTTGAATGCATTGCATTATATGTTTGGATCATTTCCATCTCATCTTACTGAGACATATTATTGCAGATATAGAGTGACGACTGATATTTAGATCATTTTATGTCAGTATCTGCTGCACTGTTATAAAGATCTCTTTAATTTACATCACAAGCATCAGAATCTCATCATTAATATCAGCATCTGCAGCAAATTCATATTTTTGCTCAGTTTGAGTCTCTGAATAAAATTGAGCTGTTTTTTCCTCCGTATTCTCACCAAATCAGAGCCATAAAAGCCTGATGCATCAAATTATACTCAATAAAAACACTTTAAATATATATATATATATATATATATATATATATATATATATATATATATATATATTGTCTAAAGGTTCAATAAACGTCCCTTTTTTTTTTTTAATAGAAGAGATTCCAAGGTGAGGAAACTTTGGGTAAAATCAGTCATGAATATCAAGCCATAAGGCGTCTACATGCATACAATGGAAAAATAAATGATCAGTAGTTTCAGTGTTAACACAAACACAATGATGCAATGTCTGAAACTAAAAAGTGAAACTTTGGATTTATCTTAAAGGGACAGTTCACCCAAAAAATAAATATTCTGTCCTCTCTTTTCTTTTCTTTTTTTGTGGCACAAAACAAGATATTTTGTCGAATGCTGGGAAGTAAACTACATTAAACCTCATTTACTTTCATTGTATGCACAAAAACACTGAGCCATTTCTCCAGATATGTGTTTCTGTGTTCATAGAAGAAACTCAAACAGGTTTAAACTGATGATTTCTTGGTTAAGGATGTTTTTTTTTCATCTGTCTATGTCACCACATCAAGTACATTTTTATGATACATGACGACAATTGTTTTTAATGGAAACTTCTTTCTGCGATGGAATAAAAAAGTAATTTCTATCTCACAATTCTGACTTTTTGTTTTTCGTTTTTCTGGCTCCTCCTCCTCAGGGCCCCGGCGGGAAGAGACTGTCACTCGACCTCGAGAGACCCTGGAGTACAAGGCAGCGCTGGAGCTGGAGATGTGGAAGGAGATGCAGGAGGATCTGTTCGATAATCAGGTGCGGCTCGGTTCTTCAGTCGCAGCGCTCACATCTCAGATCACATGTATCGTGGAAAACAGAGTTTAGTTTTCATTGTCGTGGTGCTATAAAGAAACTCTAATGTTCACAATGCAAAGCTTCTCCTCGCTCAAATACAGCTTAAGAATAAACAGCTCAAAATGGATCATTTACAAAGTGTTGACATCAAAACAGTGAGCTCATACACTGTAAAAACATACGGTAAAAACCTGTTAATTAATTAACGGCAAGTTCCTTTAATCAATGTGGTTACACAAAATTGTAATCAGTGTAATTTGTGACCCTGGAGCACAAAACCAGTCATAAGGGTCAATTTTTTAAATTGAGATTTATACATTATACACAAGATACAACTATTTGAAAATCTGAGGGTGCAAAAAAATCTAAATATTGAGAAAATCACCTTTAAAGTTGTCCAAATGAAGTTCTTAGCAATGCATATTACTAATCAAAATGAAGTTTTGATATATTTACGGTAGGAAATTTACAAAATATCTTCATGGAACATATATGAACATATAATATCCTAATGATTTTTGGCATAAAAGAAAAATGGATAATTTTGACCCATACAATGTATTGTTGGCTATTGCTACAGATATAGCTGTGCTGCTTATGACTGCTTCTGTGCTGCAGGGACACAAATATATTTGCATTAGAACAGTAGGATCAGGTGCAAAAATACATAGAATTGAGAATAGATAAAATACAAATAAATTAATAGAAAAAAGAAAAGAAAAGAAAAATAAATTTAAAGGGCTAGGGCTTTTTTTGTAAGTCATATTTTTCTATTATGGCTAAAAGGTTTATTGCATTGTTATTCAGGGCTTTTGCATAAGAACGAAACTCATTGTGAAATGCACAAAACCTAGGTTTCACTTTCAAATACTTGGATTTATGTATATTTGGTTTTCAAAAAACAAGGATGTTATTAACCAAACAATGTTTTTTTTTTTAATAGAAGAGATTCCAAGGTGAGGAAACTTTGGGTAAAATCAGTCATGAATATCAAGCCATAAGGCGTCTACATGCATACAATGGAAAAATAAATGATCAGTAGTTTCAGTGTTAACACAAACACAATGATGCAATGTCTGAAACTAAAAAGTGAAACTTTGGATTTATCTTAAAGGGACAGTTCACCCAAAAAATAAATATTCTGTCCTCTCTTTTCTTTTCTTTTTTTGTGGCACAAAACAAGATATTTTGTCGAATGCTGGGAAGTAAACTACATTAAACCTCATTTACTTTCATTGTATGCACAAAAACACTGAGCCATTTCTCCAGATATGTGTTTCTGTGTTCATAGAAGAAACTCAAACAGGTTTAAACTGATGATTTCTTGGTTAAGGATGTTTTTTTTTCATCTGTCTATGTCACCACATCAAGTACATTTTTATGATACATGACGACAATTGTTTTTAATGGAAACTTCTTTCTGCGATGGAATAAAAAAAGTAATTTCTATCTCACAATTCTGACTTTTTTGTTTTTCGTTTTTTCCAATTCTGAGAAAAAAGTCATAATTGTGATATATAGACTCAGAATTTTGAGACGTAGTCACCATTAGCTTTTTTATCCCGTGGCAGAAATAAGCTTCTATTGGTGTTAGTTTGATAGTTGAACTGAATTGTGTGTCTGTAGGTCGGAGAAGTTGGCTGAACTCTGTTATGTGAGCGTTCTTGAAGATCTGGGGTTTGTGAAAGCTCAAGACATCCTCGTCTCTGAAGCGTCTCAGGTGTGGCGCCGACTCTTGATCTGTATCTGAATGTTAATGTGGCTTGGACAGCTGAATTATGGGTAATGTTTGTTGATCAGGGGCCGGCGGCGGCTCTGGCTCCTCCTCCTCAGGGCCCCGGCGGGGAAGAGACTGTCACTCGACCTCGAGAGACCCTGGAGTACAAGGCAGCGCTGGAGCTGGAGATGTGGAAGGAGATGCAGGAGGATCTGTTCGATAATCAGGTGCGGCTCGGTTCTTCAGTCGCAGCGCTCACATCTCAGATCACATGTATCGTGGAAAACAGAGTTTAGTTTTCATTGTCGTGGTGCTATAAAGAAACTCTAATGTTCACAATGCAAAGCTTCTCCTCGCTCAAATACAGCTTAAGAATAAACAGCTCAAAATGGATCATTTACAAAGTGTTGACATCAAAACAGTGAGCTCATACACTGTAAAAAACATACGGTAAAAACCTGTTAATTAATTAACGGCAAGTTCCTTTAATCAATGTGGTTACACAAAATTGTAATCAGTGTAATTTGTGACCCTGGAGCACAAAACCAGTCATAAGGGTCAATTTTTTTAAATTGAGATTTATACATTATACACAAGATACAACTATTTGAAAATCTGAGGGTGCAAAAAAATCTAAATATTGAGAAAATCACCTTTAAAGTTGTCCAAATGAAGTTCTTAGCAATGCATATTACTAATCAAAAATGAAGTTTTGATATATTTACGGTAGGAAATTTACAAAATATCTTCATGGAACATGATCTTAATATCCTAATGATTTTTGGCATAAAAGAGAAATGTATAATTTTGACTCATACAATGTATTGTTGGCTATTGCTACAAATATAGCTGTGCTGCTTATGACTGCTTCTGTGCTGCAGGGACACAATTATAGTAAAAAGCCTTAAATTGACTTTTGACTCTCAATACATTAAGGTTTTATGTTGTTAAATTAGTGTTTATGGCATTATTTTAATTTCATGCAGGTTATAATGATGGTGTTTTGTGTTTGTGACACTTTGTATTTACCACCTGCGTTTGTCAGTATATTATATATTTTTTTTTAAATTGTAATTTAAGTTCGGTCTGTAAAGCTTCAAATGTTGCTAACATTTTTTTCAAGTTCTGGCAACTTATGCAGCTTTTTTAAACATTAAATTTGCAGATTTTTTTTTTTTATTCATTTTGTTTATTTATTACAGTGCATGATTACCTGCCTTTATTCAGTATCGTTTCATATGCAAAGTTACTCATTTTATATGCAAAGAGTTTATCCAGTCGTAACAGAGGTGATGAACTTCTGGGAAGTTACAGTGAGGTGCTACAGATGTGTGCTAGAAGTTGGTTGTTTTAAAACGTTTCTAATGTGTTGTGTTTTTGTCCTCAGCTGAAGCAGAAGGAGTTGAGTCACATGCAGGCGCTGGCGGAGGAGTGGAGGAGGAGAGATCACCAGCGGGAGGCGCTCATCAAGAAGAAGGTCAGGCACAGGGTTGCCAGATTGGATGGACGATTTCCAGCCCAAAAGCTCACAAAAACCCGCCCAGTCCAACAAAAAACACCCAAAACTTTAACTGTCAAAATATTGTGATAGAATATGTCAATCAAGGAGGATAAGAGCCGTTTTTAACTCCTTAAAACAAAATAATATAAATATAACGTTATATAAATTCCCCATGGATCAAATTGGGGCAAATATTACATTAAAGAGAATTACCAAATATGATTAAAATATGCAAGCAGACACTGTCAAATCGGCAAAAAAAACACATGCAGCATTAACAGTCAGAATTTAAATGCAAAAAAGTGATCAGAAAAAGCAATGTAACTACGTATTTCACACTGGTTTATGCACACACCATTACAGTCAAAACTGTGTCATTCATTGATGCATACTGTATGATAATCCGACCATTAAAAAAAAAAAAATGAACAACAACAATAATGCATTTGCCTTTGTGTCGCTCTATAATTTCACACAGAACTAGAGGAAGTCTTTCGTGAAGTCCTAACTTTGCACAGTCCAGCAGCTTTCAAGGATATACCAATCTGGACCGTTTAAAAGACAGAAGACAGGATCGTATAGATATAAATAGATTTTTACCTGCACAATCTAATTCAAAACCTCCCCGAACCCGCCCAATCTGGCAACACTGTTCAGAAAGCCATGACAGGGTTAGTTCACCTGACAAATATCAGTCTTGCTTCAGTGGGACCCAAGATGAGATGTTTCGGAGAATGACCAGGCTGTTTTGTTTCAGACAGTAAAATTTCAGTAGTCTGTACGTCTACGGTTCTTCGTACCAAACAGACGTCACAATTACATCACAGCGCTAGCTGGAGGCGAAACAAAGAGGAAACTGGAGGCGGCGCATTCAAACCTGCACAGATTTGGCTACATAATGAGCTTAAAATATCGTCTTGTTGGGTGCAAGAACAAGCAAAAATATCTGCCAGTGGGGTAAGAAAAATAATCTTAATTCAAAGGCTATACAAGATTATTTTTCTTACTCCATTGGTAGATATTTTTGCTTGTTTTAAGCAAAAACCAACAAAATTTAGATTTTTTTTTTTTTTAGAAAACAAGACTTATCTTAAATCATTTCACTTGTACAGTAAATGCATCTTGATTCAAGAATGTTTAGATATTTATACTAGAAAACAAGACAGAAATACTAAGCAAGAGAATAATTTTTTTGCAGTGGACCTTATATTTCTGGTTGGATGGCCGTACAAATTCATTATACAACACATGATTCGATTCAGATACAGCATTATTGGCCAACCTTACAAGATTTTTATGATAGGATAATTCATATACTTTTGAAGTTGCTGACCCAAACATTTTTAGTAAGTTCATCATCTTTGTTTTAAACTGACAGATTAACTCATATACCATAGAATTACAGTACTGCAAAACACTCATAATTACAGGCATGAAAAATAATAAAAGAATTGCTTTCTTGCTCCAAAAGATATCAATCGTGGAGGAAGTAGATTCTCTGCATTGATTTTTTACAGATACTATGTGTCCCTGCAGCACAAAAGCAGTCATAAGCAGCACAGCTATATTTGTAGCAATAGCCAACAATACATTGCATGAGTCAAAATGATACATTTCTCTTTTATGCCAAAAATCATTAGGATATTAAGTAAAGATCGTGTTCCGTGAAGATATTTCGGTTTTCCTACCGTAAATATATCAAAACTTCATTTTTGATTAGTAATATGCATTGCTAAGAACTTCATTTGGACAACTTTAAAGGTGATTTTCTCAATATTTAGATTTTTGCACCCTCAGATTCCAGATTTTCAAATATTGTCCGATCCTAACAAACCATACATCAATGGAAAGCTTATTTATTCAGCCTTCAGATGATGCATAAATCTCAATTAAAAAAAAGAAAAGTGACCCTTATGTTTTGTGCTCCAGGGTCACATATGATCTTTCCGTGTTATCTATCCTTACTCCTAAGTACTCATATGTTTCTACCTGTCTGATGTCTTATTTTTCATGTTATGTTTTTGTCGTTGTTTCTTCAGGAGATGGAGTATAATCTCCTGGAGGAGCAGCTGCAGAAGACTCTGTCTGACCTGGAGAAGAGGGAGAAAGCTCTCGCTCACGCTGAGACGGAGGTGAGACCGAATCCTCTGAATGATCGTCACAGAGCTTGTCCTGCGGTTGTGTTTCTGACACGCTCGTCTGGTTTAGACGCAGAGGCTGCAGCGAGAGCTGCGCGCCGAGCACGAGTTCAGCCTGCGGGAGCTACAGGACGGAGGCAGGCGTCTGCGCGAGGACTGCGCTCACCAGGTGGAGCTGGAGAGGTCAAAGGTCAGGCAGATCGAGGATCTACTGGCTCAGCAGCGACAGCAGGTAAACACAGCAGACGCGAGCTGTGACCGTGATCTCTGGCCCTTTAAAGGCACGAGCCGGGAGGGGTCTGGTGACCCTGGGGTCACGGGGTCATGAGGTCACCCCCGGCTGATGTCAATACTCTCTAATCCACTCGTTCTTAAGAGAGGAGTGAAGAGGTTTAGCGGTAATCCAGTGAGATCATGAGGTTCTGGTGTAAATGAGCGCTGGGTAATGTTTGTGTTTCTGATCGATATGACAGTGGTCTTAAACTCGAATGCGACTGTCACGTGCAACCTATCAGTTCAAAAGAGATTTATTGTCAATAATATTTAAGAAATTCTTACTTTGTTTACACCTCTCGAGAATGACAGAGTAGAAAGGGAACAAACATAACTTAAAAGGACAATACAAAATACGTAAAAATATAGAATATACAGCAGGGCTTAATTAAAAGCAGCGGAGCTCCGAGTAATCACATCATCTCCAAAAGAACGGTATGATTTCCAGAACAAATTTACCGGGATTTTGATCGTGTGAAAGGGTTAAACTCGTCCTCTGCATATGCTGTGAGTTTGAAATGCTTAACGCTCATCTGAGAAAACAGTGTTCATTATCTCACTAGATTTGTAACGTAAATCATTTATAAACCTTTGCCAACACAGGAGAATACATCAACTTATTTCTAAAAATGCCATTTATTGTACATCGCGATTCAAAATAAAAGTTTCTGAGTTCGCATGTGGCCAAATATTAAAATTTAATGGATTTAAACGTCGTTTAATCACGCTGTAAAGTGAAACGTCACCAGGCCGTTGGCGCCCTCTGCAGGTATTTCTTATAATACATAATGTACTTAAATTGGTTATGTTCATATTATGTATAGACATATTACATTATGTATTTTAACAGTGTTGTTCAATAAAACCATGTAATAACTTGGTTTTGATATTTTATTTGAGCCAATATTGCCTCATCGTTTGTTTGTTTTTATTTATATATATATATATAGTCATACTAAAGCCTGGTTTTCACTTAGGTCTATTTATGCTACTAAAAAATATCAGATTACTCAATTGTCAAAATAATCAGTAGATTACTTGATTACCAAAATGATCATTAGTTACAGCCCTAGATTAGTTAAAATATTTCTAAATACAGCATTGCTTTACTTTTTGTAATTAAAAGACAAATATTTTGTCATTGAAAATTTCTTAAAAATAGTATTCAAATATTGTCTTATTCTAGTGAACCAAGTGTCTGTGTTTTGTCTCATCTGGTGAGCTAAGTGTATTGTCACACCCCTAGTGTTGATAAGCAGTGATATAGCTCATAATTTAAAGTGTATGATGTAGCTTTCCATATAATCAACCATATATTCATGAAAAAAAAATCAGTTTGAATAAGGAAAGTAATAACTTTGCCATAGTATCTTTTCAGATGTTAAAGTTGCCACAGTCATGACTCCTGAAGTCTCTGAAATGACTTTTATTTTGTAACTTTTGTTTTTTCTTGAAATCACTATCGTATTGAAATCGTTATCCAGTTTGACTAAATAGACAGTTTGAATTCACAACACTTGCTGAAAAAAAGTAATCATCTTCTGAATGTCAAAGAAATATTTTCATACAGAAGACAAAGAACAGTTTCCATTTCACGTTTTATAAAATGTCAGGCGAAAATAACGTACAAGCATTTACCATGTAAAAACAATAATTTAGCACTAGCTGCTCATGTGTATAGAAGTGTATAAAATAGTTAAATATTAACTTAATATGCAATTCAATTCAAGTTGTGGCATTAAATGTTGCATGCAATGCAAACAGTGAATATCTTCCTCAGTATTTTAATCTTGCTTTCCAGTGCAAATATCTAAACACCCTTCAATTAAGATCCATTTTCTGGAGATGCAAAATGAAGATATGAAGTCTTGTTTCTGAAAAAATTATCAGAGTTTATGATTAAACCAAAATCTGTCAATGGGGCATGAAAACTTTTTTCCCTTTTGAATTAAGTTGATTTTTCCGAGCCCACTGACAGATATTTGTTCTTGTTTTAACTTGCTTAATTCTTGACAAGACTTTTTTTTTTTTTAGCATATTTCATTTTGCTTCTCTTCATTTAAGAGTCTTTAGACATTTGCACTGGAAAACAAGATGAAGAAACTGATGCACAAAATCACTTCTTTACAAAATATCTTCATGGAACATGATCTTTACTTTTTTGGCATAAAAGAATAAATGCATAATTTTGAGCCATGCAATGTATCGTTGTCTATTGCTACAAATATACCTGTGCTGCTTATGACTGCTTTTGTGCTCCAGAGTCACAAATATGTATATATTTCACAACATGAGTGTGAACATTTATTGTTGGCATCTTTATGCATTCAGACATCTAGAATATTCCCACAAGTTCTCATAATCGCTGATGCACTTAATCACCAAACAAAGAGCAGAGTTTTCTGAGATCCTGCGTCTGTTTTCTATTGAATTCGTCTGCAGCTCCTCTGTGAAATAGAGCATCTCCTCGTCTTAAGCGCTTTCTTCAGACAGCCCACCTACTGAAATACTTCAGCCTGCCGACTCATTTTTTCCCAGAAAACATCTGGCCCGGCGCAGCGCTAACAAATCAAGCAAAGTAGGTTTCTGACATGCGAAAAGAGAAGAGGCCGTGATGAGAGCTTTCTGGAGCATATATCGTGTCAGTAACGTGTAAACATACATTCGTCCCGCTCGACGCTCTCTAACCGGTTTATCTGGGCAGAATCCTCCCCCGTCTTTCTTCTACTATTTCTTTTTTTCTGGATGCTCTCTCCTCGTTTGTGAATACCAAACATCGTGTGTCAGGTTTCTCTGGCGTCTGCTTTCTGTCAGACAGAGAAGCTGCGAATGGAGAGGGCTTGTAAGGTTTTAGTTGGAGCGGACGCTGTCTAACACCCTTGAAGTGTTTCAGCGGTAGCGGCTCGAGCTGATGGATCACACACACACACACACACACACACAGACACACACACACACACACACACACACACACACACACACACAGACACACACACACACACACACACACACACACAGACAGACAGACAGAGACGTGTTAAACACACACTGGAGCTGTAATGAACAGCACTGTAAACCACAGCTGTCTGCGCTTCTCTGCTTCTTAGACAGCATTCACAGACTTGTCTGCTTATACTCAGTCACATTTGATCAGATTCTGATGAATTAACCCTGTAAACATACTGTATTATATTGCATACACTACCAGTCAAAAGTTTTTGAACAGTAAGATTTTTACTATTTTTAAAGAGGTCTCTTCTGCTCACCAATCCTGCCTTTATTTGATCCAAAATAGAGCAAAAGCATTAATATTGCTTACTATTTAAAATAACTGCTTTCTATTTGAATGTAATTTATTCCTGTGATTAATTAATTATAGAAATGAATATTTTATTTAGCAATGATGCTTTAAATTAATCAAAATCGATGATAAAGGCATTTCTAATGTTACAAAAGATTTCTTTTTCAGATAAATTCTGTTCTTCTGAACTTTCTATTCATTAAAGAACCTGAAAAAAATGTCTTTTTAACGTCATAATAAAAATAAATGTTTGTTGAGCAGCAAATCAGCATATTAGAATGATTTCTGAAGATCATGTGACACTGAAGACTGCAGTAATGATGCTGAAAATACAGCTGCGCATCACAGAAATATATTACAGTTTAAAATTTATTCAAATAGAAAACAGTTATTTTAAATAGTAAAAATATTTAAAATTTTACTGTTTTTGCTGTATTTTGGATCAAATAAATGCAGGCTTGGTGAGCAGAAGAGAAATTCTTTAAAAACATTAAAAATCTTACTGTTCAATAACGTGTGACTGGTAGTGTATGTAAATTTCATCTTTACTGTTTCACACACAATCTTCTCCATGTCTTTTGTCGTCTGATAGTTTAGAGTGTTTTATCCATTAAAAGCTCTTTTAGTGTAATTGTACAAGCGTCCAGCTGCTGCTTCAGTGTCAAATCTTGACTGATTTTGATCAAGTAAGCGTCAGAATAACTGCAGTCATGTCTCCAGATGAACACTTACTGGACTGAAGCAGCTCAGCTTTACTTGATTCTCCATCAATCATTTTCTAGAAAAATCAGTGCGTCTCAAATCTGATCATCAGGATCTTCTGAGGAGCTTTACTTTCACTGTTCCTCAGCGGAGGAATGATCTTCATCTCACATCTTCTGAGGAGCGATTATTTCTTCATCTTTGAATGCATTGCATTATATGTTTGGATCATTTCAATCTCATCTTACTGAGACATATTATTGGAGATATAGAGTGACGACTGATATTTAGATCATTTTATGTCAGTATCTGCTGCAGTGTTAGAAACATCTCACTGATTATACATCACAAACATCAGAATTTCATCATAGAAATACCTACATTTGCAACAAATTCATATTTTTGAAGTCTTTGAATAAAATTCAGCAATTTTGTCCTTTATATTCTCACTATATCAGACTATATGGTTTAATAAATTGTTCCATTTCAAATAAAATTGTTTTTTCAGACCTTTTCATTTGTCAGGGTTTTCTTTCTGTGATAATTTCCCGTTTCTCTTGTTCCATCATCATGTTGACTATGAAAGATACAAGAGGCTGAGAACAAATACAAGCAGCTGGAGAAGGAGTTCCAGCAGTACCGGGATCAGCAGAACGTCCGGCCCGAGGTCCGTCTGCAGTCAGAGATCAACCTGCTGACCCTCGAGAAGGTCAGAGACCCTAAACCACCGTATACAGAGCAGAACCGTATTATATCCAGTCTGTTTGAGAATCATTGTGTTTTTATTATCAAGGTGGAACTGGAGCGTAAACTGGAGTCAGCAACTAAATCTAAACTACATTACAAGCAGCAGTGGGGACGAGCGCTGAAGGAGCTGGCCAGATTTAAACAGGTACGACTAACAGGTTAACTATCCAGACGCACTGCGATCAGATCACATGATGATGTTTACTGGGTTCATGAGTGTGTTTTACTCTCATCACAGCTGTAAGTGATGAGTGAAAGCTTTCAGACAGTGTAGTTTTAACCTCTCAAATCTGATGAGATTATTTTGTGCATAATTGTGAAAAATTAGGATTAGGAGATTGGATCAATCTCATAAAAATGTGTTCCCAAATCGATCACCCCAAAATATATTTTGCATCAAGAAAATTAAACCTATTTTAAGGACGATTAAAAAATGTTTGCATTGTTGTTGTTTTCAGTATTTAATGTTTGTAGTAAAATACTTAGTTTAAAAATATGTAACAAATATATTACAAAATATAAAATATTCATTAAAAAATATATATATATATATATATATATATATATTGATGCATATATTTAGATAGATAGATAGATAGATAGATAGATAGATAGATAATGTTTTAATTTTAAATTTGTTTGTCATTCTCAAATAATATTACAAATATTTAAAAATTCTAAAAGAAAAATAAATAAATACAGAGCTTTATTTAATAATATTTAATATTTGTACTAAAATGCTTAAATGTTTAAAAATACGTAACAAATATATAAAAAATATAAAATATTTATAGAAAGTAAAAAAACTTATTCTAAATTAATATATTGATGCATATATTTATTTCAGAATCTCATGAATGTTATGCATCTGGATGTTTTACTTTGGAATTTGTTTGTAATTCTTATTTATGCTAAAATACTTATATATATAATGTATGTATATATATATATATATATTTGTATTTAGATAGATGGATAGTTTTTCTTTAATGTTTTTATTTTGAATTTGTTTGTAATTCTCAAATAATATTACAAATAAATAAAAGAGTTATAATATAAATAATTTATATATATTTATATATATATATATATATTAAAATGTAGTATTTAGTAAACTTTAATATTTAAATTTTCAACATGAATGAGGATGAGATTCTTGTGCATTACAGTCATGAGAATGTTCTTCAATGTCATGAAAATAATGTTGCAATGTAAAAAATCTTAAAGGCTCTAAAAATAGTCTGGAGTTTGTGTTCTGGATCCAATCAGGCTGCAGGCTCTCACATGCGTTCATGCCGGTCAGAACCAGCTCAAGACTAATGGACCCGTTTACTGCATTAAAGCAGACGTGGATGCGAGTTCTCATGGAAAAAGCCATGCGAGTGAACGTTGAGAAACGGTGAGCTGTCACGAGCTGCGCTGAAACATTGGGCCGCTTCTCCACTGAACCCTGTACGGGACGAAGGCCGTGTAAACAGAGGCGCCGCATGGAGCTTATCAGCCTGCTAATAACTGTTACAGACACAAACCAGCTGGAACGGCCACAGACTCGCCTTTCTCTTTACTTTCAAGTGCCAGATATATATAAAGAAAACAGCTGATGATTTATGGAGCTCCGAGGCCTCCATAACTTAATATGATATTGAGCTATAAATCAGGACTGTATTATGTTCAACATTAAACATCTGAATATCAAGTTGGCTTGTTGAAAGATCGATGGATGAATTTAAGTGGATCGTTTTTCACAGAAATAATCTTGTATTCTCTTGTAACATAGTAGAAACACTAAATATACACTGCTGTTCAGAAGTTAGGGATCAGTAAGATGTTTAATGTTTTTGAAAGAAGTCTCTTCTGCTCACAAAGACTGCATGCATTTGATCAAAAATGCAGTAAAAATTGTGAAATATTATTAGAATTTAAAATAACTGTTTTCTATGTGAATATGTTTTAAACTGTAATTTATTTCTGTGATGCGCAGCTGTATTTTCAGCATCATTACTGCAGTCTTCAGTGTCACATGATCTTCAGAAATCATTCCAAACTGATTCCAAACTTTGGATAATCGCATAGAAAAGAGTTATTTGAAGTTGTAATATTTCACATTTTTTACTGTATTTTGATCAAATAAATGCAGCCTTTGTGAGCAAAAGAAACTTTAAAAACATTAAAATCCTTACTGATTCCAAGCTTTAGATAATCACATAGAAAAGAGTTATTTAAATTGTAATATTTCACAATTTTTACTGTATTTTTTTATCAAATAAATGCAGCCTTTGTGAGCAAAAGAAACTTCTTGTAAAACATAAAAAATCTTACTGATTCCAAACTGTTGAACACTAGTGTACATGCACGTACAGAGAGCACGTTTAGCACAGATCTTCACTAAAGATGTGCTGTGACGGATCTGTCAGCTCTGTTTGGGGTTTCTGGGTAAATTTCCTCAGTGAAGCGGTCCAGGTGTCGGCGAATCTCTCCAGAAAACTGCTCTTGAGTTGTGTCTGGCATCCGGGTCATTCACTGGTCACACAAGCACACGCGTGTCTTCAGCCGTTATTAGAGCTGACGCCCACTACACACTGCGAACAGAACTCTGGGAACGATTAGAGCCGCCGTTAACCGCAGGTAGTGGAGGAAACTCCTCAAATCTTCAAGATAATTGTGTGTGTGTGTGTGTTTTCCTTCAGCTAATGTTTGGCCGTAAGTCAAGGCCATATCTAAGTGTTTGTTTTTCTTGCACTTTTGGCTGCGGTGAATGTTTTGCTATGTTGTAATGCTTCAGGAAAACTGCAGATGAAATGAGATTACCACAAACACATCATCAATAAAATCAAGCTCGTTTGAGTTTTCACAGACGCTCTATATTGATGTGCGCTGCTGGAAAACTCAGATTTCACCTTTCACATTAAAACGGGAGACTGAGACCAGCGATCGAGGAGACGTCCTGTAAAAATAAGCAGTTATTGCATGAGTTATTCTCTATATGTGCTGCAGGAATGGTTGATGGCTGGTAGCCAGCACTGTGTGTGTGTGTGTGTGTGTGTGAGAGAGAGTGTGTGTGTGTGTGTGTGTGTGTGTGCACTTGTACAGCTATCTTTGTGAGGGCCGGTTTGAGTTTTAGACCATCGGAGTGAGGACAATCTTGTAAAGTGAGGACATTTTGGCGGTCCTCACTTTCTGGGACCCCTTTAAAGGCCTGTTTGAGGGTCAAGACTTGGTTTCAGGGGTCAGGTTATAATTGGGTAAAGGGTAGGTTTAGGGTGAGGGTTTGGGTGAGGCACTTAGTTCTGAAGGTTAGGGTAAGGAGCTGGAGACTGCATTGTCAATGTATGTCCTCACAAAGATAGCTATACAGAGTTGAGTGTGTGTGGTCAAACCTGAAATTTTTGACGTTGTGGGGAGCGGCCTGCAATCCCCACGAGGGAAAAAAATTATTAAAAATAGTAAATGATGTTTATCTGAAAGTGTAACAATGAAACAGGTTTTCTGTAAGAGGTCGGGTTAGGGGATTGAAAATATCGTTTGGTCAGTATAAAAGTAATAGAAGTCTATGGAAAGTCCCCACAATTCTCAGAAACAAACGTGTGTGTGTGTGTGTGTGTGTGTGTGTGTGTGTGTGTGTTTAGCGCGAGCAGGAGAACGCCATGACACGCCTGAAGAAGCAGCAGCAGGAGCTGGAGCACATGAGGTTACGCTACCTGGCCGCTGAAGAGAAGGAAGCCGTCAAGAACGAGAAACATGAGCTCCAGGACATCCGTAACGAGCTGAACAGGTGTGTGATCCAAGCTTCTGTCGCTTTCAGTCGTTTATGTGAATTTGTATGTGTGAAATGACCAACTAGGGCTGCACGATTTTCCAAAATAAAAACAAAATTGCAGTAAAGTGTTGGGCGATATGCTCACTTGTCCTATCGTCAGCCTGAGAGATCGCCTAAACACAATTAGGCGTATGCTGGTATCAGATTTTTATGTTGTGATTAATTGCGAATGCTTTTATCACGATATACGGTATTATCACGATTTTGAAATTTAGTTGCAAAAAAGTTTTGTCATAATACAGTATAACAGCTTTAATAGCTTTTTTCTTATATCAAAAAGAACTGAATATTTAAATACAATAAAGCAATACACAAACAAAATTTATAAAGCAAAAAATTTCCCACAGATTAAAGTGCAAATGAATTATAAAGACCAATAGGTAACACTTTACAATAAGATCTCATTAGTTAACCTTAGTTAATGCACTAACATTAACAATTAGCAATAGGTACATTTGCTACAGAAGTTATTAATCTTTGTTAAAAAAAATACAAAAAATTAGTTCGAGTTCATTAAATAACACAGGTGGAACTTTTGATTTTAACGTGTTATTAAATATTGAGATTACCTAAGATTTATAAATGTTTCGAAGAATTGGCAGTTTGTGTTAACTAATGAACCCTTAATGTAAACATAAAAAATCCTTAAAAGTCTTAAATTTACTTGTCTTAATTATGATTTCAAGAGGTACAGATCAGAAACGCGATACAGCTTAATGTGACGATTAAACTTCAAAAGGCTATGAATAAATATGAGCGCGGCACGTTTCAGAGTCCGGTGCTGCGCTGCTTTGTGTTCTGCTGTTACCGTGGAAACCGTTCGAAAGCGCCTCCTGCTGGCAGAGAATGAATCTGCATGTTCAATAGGGCTGTTGTTGCAGAACCGGATCTCTAGGACCCTATCGTTTTTTTTTGGTATGTATTATGTCAGGTCTTCCAGCCAGTTCTATCAAACCTTTACAATTAAAAAATCTATTTTTAATGAGCCGAAAAGAATGCACGTCACACCTCTGTTTATTAATCTGCACTGACTGCCAATAGCTGCTCGCATAAAATTCAAGGCATTGATGTTTGCCTACAAAACCAGCACTGGCTCTGCACCCCTTTACCTAACTTCAGTACTTCAGACTCATGTGCCTCTAGAAGCTTGTGTTCTGCAAGTGAACGACGCTTTGCTGTTCATCCCAAAGAGGCACAAAATCACTTTCACAGACTTTTACATTAACTGTTCCTCCTGCCCAACTCAATCCCATCTTCAAGAATCACATCTCTTCCATCTTTATTTGACCCTCTAACTCTAGCACTCTTTATTCTAATTCTATTCTAAAAAGAAAAAAACTTGTCCCTTTTAGACTTTATTCCAGCACTCTATTAATTTACTCTATTATTTTAAAAAAACTAACTTTTCTAATCTTTTTGTATTTCTGTTTTCTTTTTATTTATTATATAATTAAAAGAAGCTAAGCTAAAACCTTGCTTGCTAAGCGGTGTGAAGCTAACTGAGACTCGTCACAGCACTTGCGTATCATCGCTCTTTTGTTGATTTTGATTGCTTCTATTGTCCTCATTTGTAAGTCGATTTGGATAAAAGCATCTGCTAAATGACTAAATATTAGCAGCTCATACTATAGCACTTGCTATTCAATTCTGTATATTATTATTTTTAAGGAATTATGTAGTTGTTTAATTGTATACACTTAATTATTGTCCTAATCAACTCCTAACCCTAAACATACCCGTTGGTTACCCTCTTGAAATATTTAACCTAATTTATTTCAATATTCAAAATATATTCTTATAAATTCAGTTTTCTTGGAAAGAAAGACTTGTGTCTGTGAGAGACTTCAGATCATTAGCCGCAGCGCTTCACGTCTGATGTAAAGTGCAGTAAACAGTAGAACAATTGCGGTACAAATTAGTGTGATTATTAGTACTTTTAATAAATAATTTGAATACAAATACTAATTTACAACATCCAGCAGCACAGTGAACTGTTTGCACAGCTAAATAGGTTTAGTGGAGATTGCTGACACCCCCTTAAACACTCAAGTTCAGCTAGCTCTTACATTACAAATAAGATGGAAGGATAAAAAATGAATAGTTTCCATGGATCTAGTCTTTGCATATGTTTGTTTGATGTTTGAACCAGGTCTCCTCTGTTAGAATAGATGGCGCTGTCCCAAAACATAGGTTCCTATGCGGTCCTATGCTTTTTTTCACTCGGAAAAAGTTTTTCCCATTTTATTTTTATCCTATAGCAGAAACAAGCTTTTGTTTAATATTTTAATTTATTATTATCTAGTCATATTGATTTAAAATCACAAAATTTTGGTCCAAATTGTGCATCCCTACAAACAAGCTTTTTTAAATCGTATATTAAACAATAATTGCAGTTTTTATCAGAAAAATAATTTGCAGCTGTAAGACGAACCAAGATTAGCAGAAGTTCTGGACTCCTCAGAATCAATTAGGTTTGCATGTCAGCATCACATTTAAAACCTAAAGTCCGCACGAAATCAGAATGAATCGTTTTTTATCATGAATTCATCCGAGGTTTGGGTTCTCCGTGTAGTATCTGTAGTCAGAACATCATCAATGTAGTTCTGTCTCATTTGATCTCATTATATTGTGTTATTTTATGGGCTGCTCTGACTTGAGCCATGTTAATAAAGCCTGATTGATTGATTGATTGACTGACTGTGATCAGGCTGAAGCAGCAGGAGGACAGGCAGAGCGAGTGTGTAAACGAGAGCGCAGACGAACACGTGACGCGTCTGCTGGAGGAGAGAGACACACTGCTGCGCACCGGCGTCTACACACACAGCGACAGGATCATCTCTGAGCTCGACCGACAGATCCAGCAGGCCATGAGCCGCAGGAGCACCTGACATCAGACTCGGAGCGCCTGATCCTCTTCCTTCAGGGTTTGCACAGTTAGATGTGAGTGATTTCAGCAGGTGGCGCTGCTTCTCAATAAATCATTGCAGGATTGACACTTTAGAGCTTCATAAGCCTTTATATGTGATTTTATTTATAGTTTGTGTCCTTGAGGGTGTGTGTGTGTGTGTGTGTGTGTGTGTGTGTGTGTGTGTGTGTGTGTGTGTGTTTTGTATCTGTCTGTTTAAATAAATATATTTTTCTGATCTCTTTTCAAACTCTGCCTTAATGCTTAATGCTCTGAGTTTGTGTTGAAAAAAGGATGAAGTCTTTTAATCAGTCCGGTACAGGTTTTGGTTGTCTTTTATATTTATATATATATATATATACAGTATATATACACTTCCGCTCAAAAGTTTGGAATCAGTAATATTTTTAATGTTTTTTAAAGAAGTTTCTTCTGCTCATCAGGGCTGTATCTATTTAATCAAAAATACAGAAAAAAACTGTTATTTTGTGAAATATTATTGCAATTTAAAATAACAGTTTTGTATTTTAATATACTTTAAAATGTAATTTATTTCTGTGATGTGCAGCTGTATTTTCAGCATCATTACTCCAGTCTTCAGCGTCACATGATCTTCAGAAATCATAATAATATACTGATTTATAATCAATGTTGAAAACAGTTGTGCTGCTTCATATTTTTTTGTGGACCTGTGATATTTTTTTTAGGATTCTCTGATTAATAAAAAGTTAAAAGAACAGCATTTATTTAAATAATACATTTTGTGTTACAATATACAATGCTATTCAAAAGTTTGGGGTCAGTACATTTTTTCTTTTTAAGAAATGAATAGTTTTATTCAGGAGGGATGTGTTAAATGAATAAAAAGTCATAGTAAAGACTTCTATTGTTATAAAAGATTTCTATTTTGAACAAATGCTGCTCTTTTTGACTTTGTATTCATCAAAGAAAAAAGTATCACACTCCAAAAAACAATATGAAGCAGCTTCATCACTCATAATAAATCAGCATATTAGAATGATTTCTGAAGATCATGTGACGCTGAAGACTGGAGTAATGATGCTGAAAATACAGCTGCGCATCACAGAAATAAATTCTATTTTAAAGTATATTAAAATAGGAAACTAATATTAGAAATTGCAATAAGATTTCACAATATTACTGTTTTTTCTGTATTTTTGATCGAATAAATACAGCCTCTGAGCAGAAGAGACTCCCTTAAAAACATAAAAAATCTTACTGATCCCAAACTTTTGAGCGGCTGTGTATAATACTGTATGTATATTTAATATAAATTTGTTTTAAAAATTTCATGTTTTAAACCCGTTTGCTCTCATTTCTTCGTGATCTCTGGAGTGAAAAAGAAGCTGAACGTTCTTCAGAAGTTCTGTTTGTGTTCCACAGAAGAAATAAAGTAAATGAATTAATACAGGCTTTCAATTCACAGGTCCACAAATTACAGTCTTAAATCAGAGCAGAAAGATTACATTCATAAAGTCATGGCATTAAAACTGCAAAACATGAATATCTTCCTCAGTATTTTGTCTTTTTTTTCCAGTTCAAATATCTGAACATCCTTAAATCAAGAATCATTTACTGGAGATGCAGGATGAAGATATGAAGTCTTGTTTTCTGAGAAATTAAAATCAAAATGAAGCGAGTTTATGATTAAAACAAGAACAAATAATTTCCAGAGAGTTGATTTTTCTGACTTTGACAGATGTTTGTTCTTGTTTTAATCATAAACTCACTTTTTGGATCAGTTTTGCAAAAAAACAAGACTTCTTATGTGATTTTGCTTCTGAGGTTTTGATTTAAGAATCTTTAGACATTTGCACGTGTTTGTGTTGTTGTTGTAGAATGCATCTTTCTGTCGAGCTGACCTCGAGCTCCGGGTCTGGTGTTGAGGAATACTGTAGATGTCAGTGTTTGAGCTGATGAACGGATGAATGAAGCGGTCTTTATCTGATAGTGATGCTCTCCAGCAGACACGGTTTACACGCTTCCATCCATCAACCTCAACAGCTGACTGCTCTAAGTGTTCTTCACCTTCTTATATAATAGAGTATATACTTGTTTTTTTCTCTGAAGAAAACTCTGAAAGCAGGAGAGCTCTCCTTTAAAAAATACAAGATATTTTTCCAGCTCAGGTCCAAAGTAGAATTAATGTGAATTAATGACTGAATAAATTCTGATGTCATTCTGTTTGTCTTGTAAAATTTTGCATCAAACCTTTTTAGTCTGGCTTTCCTGTAATGTCGTATATGATTTTCTTTTCTTTACTATTGATTGTTTATTTTATATTTCTTTTATATTTGCTATTGTTACTTTAGTGTCACATGCTCGATCTTGCCTGTTAAAACTGCAAGGATTTGTTTGGAAAATATAAAATAAATTTATATTTTATATATATATATATATATACACACAAACAAATGTTATAATTATTTTAGAATGTTCATTATTTTATTTATAATTAAATTATAAAATAATTATAAATTTATATATATATATATATATATATATATATATATACATAAATTTAAAATAATTATAAAGTGATGATTAATATCAATATATATATAATTTTTCATTTCATTTAATTCATTAACCGGAGAGAAAAAGAAAATGACCTATTATGTGACCTCGAAACGAACCAGGATTGATGTTTTTTGAGTGTAAATGTAGAAGCAAGCAGTCGGGCAGCTCTGAAGATTCATGTGTTTGTGTTCATCAGTTCAGAACCTCAGAACAAATGAGCATCTCGGTTCATCTCTGTTCTCTGAAGCAATTCCTCCACATAATAAGCTTATTACAGCGTTTTATGAACTAATATTATTGTAAGTGTTCCTCTTAACTTGGGCCTTTTTTCAATGGAAGAATAACACTCTGCTGCTGACAGTGTAAGTGCTTTCATGCGGTTTATCGTCCGCATATTTCCACCGGTCTTATTATTCTAATGCGCTCACGATAGCAGAGTCTGATGGTTTCATAAATACGTTCCTGAACTCGTGAACTCGGAGCCGAGCGTTGAAAACCGCGTTTGACGTTGATGATGTTTCTCCTACTGTACGGCTCCTCAGAGACCACCGCTGCTTTCTTCAAGAGAGAGTCGCTCCTCATTAGAGCTCTAACGAGCGCTGGAACGAACGCCAGCGTTTCTCACAGACTTTACATGTTTCCAATTACACTTTTTAGAGACGTTTAAGAAAGTCCAAGTTTCTTGCTAATTGCTTGTGAAAGTGTGACCTCAGAGCAGGAAATTCCAGAGCGAGCAAAACCGCGTTCACATGTATGTTTTCAAAATAATAATTCTCATCTGATCATTTGTTTGGCCTGCGGTTCACAGGTCTGCGTTCCCATGGCCGAGCGCTGTGATTGATGCTCTACATCTCAACTATTTGTTTTACAAACGCGCGACGCTCCTCTGGGAACAATACGCGAGAACTGGGAACGCTCTGCTGTCTGAAGAATTATTAAAATACTTGTGCAAGAGAAAACAGGTGGATGCGTTCACTTTCCCCAAACCGCAGACGCGAACGTCACGATGTTCAGACGGAAATAAATTCTCCACACTGTGTTTGTGATGTTGTGCTAAAACACTGGCTACGGCTTTGGTGTCGCGGGTCGAATTGCGTTGGTTTCTGTGAAGTTCATTAGTGTAAGTAGTATTTAGTGCTTTCTCTGACTTCTTTAAAGTCTGGCTTTCAAACCTTTGTGTGGGTAAAAGGACTTTTTCACACTTGTTTTCACCACCACCACCACCAAAAAAATACAGAATTTTGGACTGAAAATAAATTAGATAAATTCTCTGGCCAAAATCTATGTATGCTAAATATATATTATGAACATTGAAGATCAAAGAAATATATATTTTTCAAAATGCATTTCAGTGGCAAAAAATAAATAAATGTCAGTCTTACAATAGCCTACATGTACACTATGCAAATGTGGAAGGAATAGCATTCTAGAGACCAAAACTAAATTAATAATGATTTAATTATTTTTTTATATATTGCATTTTTTTTTATCATTGTTAATATTATTTAATATTATATAAACATTTAATGTCTTTTATACATTGTATTTTTATGACTGTATTTTTTTACAATGTTCCTTGCTGATATTTATTAATTATTATAAATATTTATTAAAGCATATAAAGCATTTAAAATATATTTTTGAAACATATATATGTAAATATATGAAAATTAATTTATATAAATATATCTTACCAAATATATTTGGTAAAATAATGCAATTTTTTGTATAGTATATACAAACAGTATATTTGTTATATACATTATATATATATATATAATTTTTTTTTTTTTTTTTTTTTTTTGCCATATGGGTTCCTTGCATGATTCAGAAGATAAATCTCAAAGCTATCATGTATTTTTTCATATTTTAGTGTTTGGCAAGCTACACTACAGCTTTTCAGTTTTTCACATGACTCTTTGCTGTTTTTCAAAGTGTTGATTTTTGTCAAACTGCGTGGAAACGAATGAGGGTCAGTTAGTCAGTATGAGTCAGTATGAGCCCGGCACAAAAGCCTTTCTAAAACACATCTATGTGTCGAAACATTGCATGCACATTCATGACCCTAAATGAGAAACATCCACCAAATTTTTAAGAAATAAACAGTTTAGTATGTCAAGCAGAACATCGAGTGTGTGTTTTTACGCGACGTTTCCCATGAGCGAGAATATAAATCAGCATCTCGTTCGTCTTCATCTCTCAGAAACAAACCACCATCACTAAACGCCCAGAAGAGCCTTGAACTCTCATAATTGTGTGTAATTGTCAGCGGAGGGACGTCCAGAGACCGTCCAAAGACTACAGCGGAAGCAGGGGGTCGAACTATATTAAGACGAGTAACTATTGCTCTAATAGCAGCCGAGCCAAAGCAAACACAACAAGGCCAGAAAGCGCAGGAATAATGTTGATGTAATGCGCTTCGATCATTCACGCCGTTTATCAGCAAACACACGACGCTCAAGCGCTCCACATGAGAGCCGGACTCCAGAAATCAGTGTTTCTGCTGTTTGCTGGAGAAAGGTGTGCGATAATAAATCAGACGCGCTCGGGTCAGACGTGTAACCCGGGACAGCTGCCCAGACGCAGACGACCTTCCCGCAGGGGCCCCGGCCCCGGAGCCGACCCTGATTCATCACCGACGGACAGAGCTTCTGCAGGAACAAGACGAAACTCACAGTCCTGTTCATAAAGAGACACTCCTGACCAGTGTTGGGTGTGACTAGTTACTGTAATTTTGACAAAGTAAAGTAAGGGATTACTCTTATTTTTTCTGTAATTTAATATTAAATGCAGTGACTTCTTATGTAATTGAACTTAACACTGTGTGTAGACTGTAGAACATTTATATACAATACAATACAATCGTGGATTTAACATCAAAATTTAAAGTCTAACCTTAAAATGCATGCTTTTTATATACCCTTCTCACTTTAAATACTTTGGTGAGTTAATAAGAATATTGATAACACTTTAGTGCTCAATTCTCACTATTAACTTGTTGGTTATTAACATGAATATTACTGGGATATTAGCTGTTTATTATTACTTAAAAAGCACATATTAATGAAGACCATATTCTAAATCCTTAATCCTACACAATTCTTAAACTTGATCAAAATTACATACATTACATTAAATAACGATTAATCGCATCCAAAATAAAAGTTTTCAAAAGTAATATATTAGTGTGTACTGTGTATATTTATTATGTATATATAAATACAAACACATGCATGTATATATTTCAGAAAAATATGCTTTGTTTATATATTAAATATATTTATACATAATATAATTATATAAATGTATGTGTAAATATTTTAAAATATATACTGAATGTGTGTGTATTTAAATATAGATAATAAAAACAGTACATATACATACAGTATATTATGTAAACAAAAACTTTAATTTTGGATGCGATTAATCGCAATTAATCGTTTGACAGCACTAAATATGACATAAATTTATTTCTGCAAAAAATTTTGGAGGGAATATATATACATATAAAATAAATGTTAATGCTTTTTAAAAATGCAGTGTTTTTTTATATAAATATATTTTCAAAAATATACAAAAAATGGCTAAAAATATATTGGTAGAAAATTTTTTGCCAAAGAAAATGTACATTTTGTTTTGTTTTTTTATTTTATTTTAATAATTGTATTACTTTCTCAGAATGGGATGAAACTTGATAAAGTTCTAGTGGCACTTCTAGTGGAAACGTTTGGTACTGCGCCCAAACTAAATCTGACTGAAAGTTCATTTTTGGTGATATCAACCTCAAATTTGGAACACAACTTCAACAATTTTCTCACAGTTCTACAATAAACATGTTTTAGAAAATATATTTCATATAAAATTTTAAAATAGTACTTTTGTGCATTTTTTCATAATAAACAAACTTCTATAACTTTTTTCTATAACCAAAATAAAAATGGTTAAAAAAAATCTTAAAAAAAAAAAAATCTGTCACTTTGTTACTCAGGGTTAAATATATTTAAAAAATTAAATAATTGAAAGAAAACAAGTTGACAAGAACAGCCAATATAATTGACAAGTTGACAAAAGTTGGCAATATAGCATTACGAGGAATTAAAAAAAAAATTGTAGGCTGGTCATATTTGACCAGAGAAAAAATACCCCAAAAAATGGTCCAAACACAACATGAGGGATGAATACTCAGAGAACTCAGGATCATTTAAGGTTCATCAAATACAGTCGACCAGTTTAATGTTAATCAAAGTTTGGTCATTACTTTATTCACAAGAACATTTTTTGGCCTATGGTGTTTATGTACAAAAATGTTGAAATCATGCAAACAAAAGCTGGATTTGAGCCGAACACATTCTGAAAATACAGCACAAGTCATGATTATCAGATTCACATGATTCATCAAAACTAAAGAGATTCTGTGTGTTTAGAAAAGGAGCACAGCTGCATTCAGTGACTTTGGTTTGAGTGAAACATCAGAAAGATCCTCCATGACTTCGACTGAAAGTGTCTCATAATCATATTAAAGCTCTAGGAAACACAAGATATAAAGTTGATCTGGGAATAACAAAGTAAACCCCACGTTCAGTCTCTGTGACCGCAATGATTCGCCTCACATGTCAAACAAGTGACGAGTAGAAGTATTAAATAATCATATTAGTTGTCAAAAGTGCCGTACAGCATGATATGGGAGAAATATAATATTCAGAATTTACATTTTATACAAAGGAAAGTCATTTTTGGTGAAGCAGTCGCTACCCTTGTAAGTCATGCTGCTAATGGTGCAGTTACACAGACGTGATGCGTTTCTGTCCAAACAGCGCTTTGCTTTGAGACACACGGCCTCACAAAGCCAAAAACCACATCTATAGATATATATATATATATATATTATATATGAATCATTTTTGTATGCTGGGCAGACCCTCAACACTGCAAAAACTGACGTTCTTCCTCTGTATTTTATATCTTGTGTTCCAGTACAAATATCTGTGTGTGTGTGTTTTATTTTGTACTCATATGTGTGTATATATATATATATATATATATATATATATATATATATATATATATTAAATATTTATTTTATATACATGTGTGTGTGAGTGTATATGACTGATAAAATTGTCTACTAAATGATTAATTGTAAATGTGAATGATTATTTATATATATATATATATATATATATATAATTATTATTATTATATATATATATTTTTATTTATTACTTAGTGTCTTTTTAACCCATTTAATCCCACTGAACCGTAAAGAATGTTTTCATAATGTTTTATAAAGCTCTATATATGGAAATGTGTGAAATCTATATATTAAATATGGAAAAAATAAAGGTCTCAATTAAATATGTGCAGTGTCACATGATTAGTGCAGATTGTCACATGACCAGAGCAGTTTATTTCCTGTGAGCAGCTTGAGAAGATGAGGACTGCATCAAAGCTCCGAAACAAAAGGCTGTTAATAAAGATATGACACAGATTTTCAGTACATGTTATCTTTAAGGCGTCTAGTATTAATATATGAATTCACATATCTTCAGTTTTGTTGAGTGTGGTCACAGAAGGAGTAAACATGCTGATGGTCTCAATAGTGACCGCTGGATAACAGTGAGTTTAGGTTTACATATAAATCCAGTCGCAGTTGTTGCACTAAAATGTTGCAACGACAAAATATTGCACTGAATTAAAAGTTCAAATGTTACAAATAAGTTACAATATTGATGTAATACTGGTAGCACTAATGTAACAATTTGATCATATGTGTTACAATAAAGTAACAATTCTGAAATACGTTGTATTTTTTAGAAAGTCTTTTATCTCAGTGTTCCTATCAGTGTTGTACAAGGGTTTTTTTCACACACGTTTCCATAAAAATGTTCAAAAAATAATTATTGATAATTGCAAAGGGTTGCTAATGACACGTCATTTGGATATTTTCATGTCTGGGAAAAATTTGGGATTAAACGGGTTAATATTTTATTATTGTTAATCACTGGAAATGCAAAATTACTTGTTTTTGAGAAAAGGACCAAAATGAAGTGAGTTGCAAAATAATAAAATAATTAATTAAAATAACTGAAATAAAAAATAGTTAATTAAAAATACTAATGGGCTAAAACAAATTTATTTTTCTGACCTTATTGGTAGATTTATTATTATTATTATTATGATTATGATTATTATTTTGTTGTTGTTGTTGTTTTAAGCATAAACGCTCTTAATTTCTCAAAAACCAGACTACATATATCGCATGTCATTTTGCATTTCTAATCTTTTTTATTTTGGTTAATAATATCTTAATATCGTAAGTCATTCTGCATCTCCAGTAAATGTATCTTGATTTAAGTTATATTTTGATATTTGTACTGGAAAACAGGACAGAAATAGTGCTGAAGAACGTGAGTTTTTGCTGTTCTGTTCTGTTCTGTTCTTCCAAACACAGACTCATTTCAGGAACTCATGAATAAATAATCTCCTGATAGCCCCGCCCCCGATAGCCCCGCCCCCTATCTGTGCCAGGATCGATATCTCTTAACATCTCACTTATTTTATTACTGCTTTTGGTTTTCCGGTGTGATTGAGAGTTTCTCCTAGGAAATCTTTGGTTTTGCTTAAGTGTCCGTGACATTTAATCATGATTTTCCCTGCCGTTTAATTCCGGCCGGTCAATCAGTTAATCCACCTCGATTGATTCGCTGCTCTCGCTGATGGGTTTGCACTCGTTGGGCATCCGCTGGTGTCGGCTGAGCTGAGTGGCCTGCGTGAAGCTGCGCTCGCACCGCTCGCACCTGCACACACACACACACACACACACACACGGGTCAGACCGCTGAGAGCGAGTGTAATTGTGGGTCCTGATGACAGACACACAGAGAGCCTGTCAATAATGTGTGAGGATGGGCGGCCCCTGGAGACCCCTGTCCAGATCGGGCCCCGGCCCCACATCAGCGTCACACACACAGATCAAGAACAACAGCGGCTTTATGAGGACGAGGTTTGGGTCTCGGCTGAAACAGTCTTTCAATCCACACACAAAATCTGAAGCTGATTCGAGCGACTTCATAAAATGAAATAATAACAGTCGCTTTGAATGAAAGCATTTGTTAAATGCATGTCGCTTACGATTGCATTCAGTACAAACAAACCAAGATATAAAATTAGGTGAGTTTATGCTTAAAATTATATATATACTACTGTTCAGTAGTTTGTGATCAGTAAGATTTTTAATGTTTTTTAAAGAAGTTTCTTCAGCTCGTCAAGGCTGTATCTGTTTGATCAAAAATACAGAGAAAAACTGTAATATTGTGAAATAGTATTACTATTTAAAATAATGGTTTTCTATTTGAATATACTTTAAACTGTAATTTATTTCTGTGATGCGCAGCTGTATTTTCAGCATCATTACTGCAGTCTTCAGCATCACATGATCTTCAGAAATCATAATAATATGCTGATTTATATTCAATGTTGGAAACAGTTGTGATGTTTTATATTTTTTTGGCCTGTAAAACCCTGAAACCTGAAAAAAATCCTACTCAGCTGTTTTCAACATAATAATAATAATAATAAACGTTTTTGGAGCATCAAATCAGCATATTAGAATGATTTCTGAAGATCATGTGACACTGAAGACTGCAGTAATGATGCTGAAAATACAGCTGCGCATCACAGAAATATATTACAGTTTAACAGATATTCACATAGAAAACAGCTAGTTTAAATAGTAAAAAATATTTCAAAATTTTACTGTTTTTGCCGTACTTTAGATCAAATAAATGCAGGCTTGGTGAACAGAAGAGACTTCTTTAAAAAAACTGTTCACTGGTAGTGTATAATATCTGACATTTTCTGACTCCACTGGCAGATATTTGTTCTTGTTTTAAGCATAAACTCATTTAATGAATAATATATTTATATATTACATATATTATATCTTAATATACATTTATCTCATATCACTTCATTAAATATATTTAAATAATTAAATATCATATTAAATGTTTAATAATATATCATTTGTATTTTATTATATGTTTTGTATCTGAGCGTGTGTTAAATGCGTGGATGTGTCGGTGAAGCTCCTGATGACAGACGCAGTAAAGCGGAGGAAAGGCAGCCTGATTCTGTCGAGCAGCGCGGCTCAATGAGAGAAGCTCAGGGTTATTGATCAGATAAAGATTTCTGAGCGCTTCTGATGATTGTTTTTGCTGAATCGCTGATGACACGTTTGTGTTGCACTGATTGCTTATTAGACGCTTGATTTGTTACTGGAGCGCGACTGCTGTACGACACAAAACACATCTGTCCAATCATGCTTTCAGCTCCAGATCTGGATACGCTGAACTTTATAAAAACTTCACTGAAAGCATGACGTGTGTTTGCTGGAGAAATGAGGCACGTGTGAATCACACCAATCCACTCAAATGTTTTAAAGAAACATGCAGCAATACTCTCATGATGAGGACTGAACCGGGTTAACCAAAGCGTTCGTCTTTAGTCGAAGTCTGCGGCGTTTCTAACAGTCACAGAACATCACTGTGAAACAAACAAACCAATCTGTGGCACTCACTCTTACTTCTTCAAAAACATTGTTATATTAACGAGAAAAAGTCAATTATAACATGTATATACAGAATATATCATATGAAATTAAAAATGTATATATAAATTAGTATTTTTAAAAGTAATAATAATTTTTCAAAAATTAAGAGCTTGAAGAAATGACTAATGACAATATATTTAAATATATGAAAATATTTAAAAATGTAAAAATAAAATATACATAAAAATATAAAAATTTAAATTCTAATATATGTGTATATAGAATATAGAATATAAATTTAAAAATATATATATATTAAATATAAATGTATATTTGTAAAAATAAAGCTTGAAAATCTGTGCTGGCTGAATGAGTGTGAATGCGCTCGGGCTGATTTTGAGCTGCAGGCAAAAGAGGTGAAAAATGTCCGTTTTGGTCGAATTTGAGGTTTTCACAAAAATTAGTTCATTAAGCCCTCGTCTAGCGATCCCAATGCTCCAAATAGTGATTAAACATCTAAAATCATCTTTATTTGTATGTTTTGTGAGAGGAGCACCTGCTTCTGAAGTTGTAGGTTTATTGTTGTAAAGCACAGCATTCCTGCTTTATGAATATTCATATCGAATTCTCGAAGACATGAGTGCAAACCAGTGAAATATGATTTTCAAACAAAACGATCACACTGACGTTTGCAAAGCGCGTGCATAAGACGCACGATCTCTCTGTAAAGTGCATTATTGAGAAATATATCTTGGCGAGATTCACACAAACATAACCTGTTATGTCTTATATGAACGTTTAGTTAATGGTTGGAGAAAAATCTGATGTGTAACATTATATTAGACCCATGCATTACAGCAGGTCTTAATATAGATCTGTCTGTTAATCAAACATTAAAAGAAAAGACGGAATCACTCGCTGCTCTTGATTAAACTAATGTTTATTTGCATCTTTGTTCTTATTTTTAATAACAAAGATAAAATTTAAAAATGGCAATATATTGTGATTAATAATATTATAATGATTATTAAGAAAAGAACTGGAGGGGAATATGCAACATTGCTAAGTGATTTTGCTTCGGAAACTTCAGAAAACCTTCAAACGGCTGTCGCTCAGTCATTTTTTGTCCAATTCCAACAAGTCATCTATCATTGTGAAGGTAATTTTAATGGAGAATGTGAAAATAAAAATAACTCATTTTTGAAAATTTGC
>NC_081162.1:28666685-28676685 GCF_012432095.1 Onychostoma macrolepis
GAAAAAAGATTGTGGAATACTTTAAAAACAACGTTCCTCAGCATCAAATTGCAAAGGCAATTCTCATCATCTACAGTGCATAACATCATCAAAAGATTCAGAGAAACTGGAGAAATCTCTGTGCGTAAGGGACAAGGCCGAAGTCCTTTGTTGGATGCCCGTGGTCTTCGGGCCCTCAGACGACACTGCATCACTCAACGGCATGATTCTGTCATTGACATTACTAAATGGGCCCAGGAATACTTCCAGAAACCACTGTCGGTAAACACAATCCGCAGTGCCATCTGCAGATGCCAACTAAAGCTCTATCATGCAAAAAGGAAGCCATATGTGAACATGGTCCAGAAGTGCATACGGTATGGGCAGCTTGCATGTTTTGGAAGGCACTATGAATGCTGAAAGGTATATAAAGGTTTTAGAGCAACATATGCTCCCCTCCAGATGATGTCTATTTCAGCAGGACAATGCAAAACCACATACTGCAGCTATTACAACAGCATGGCTTCGTAGTAGAAGAGTCCGGGTGCTGAATTGTCTGCCTGCAGTCCAGATCTTTCACCTACAGAGAACATTTGACGCATCATTAAACGAAAAATACGTCAAAGACGACCACGAACTCTTCAGCAGCTGGAAACCTATATCAGGCAAGAATGGGACCAAAACTCCAGAAACTCATAACCTCGATGCCCAGACGTCTTTAAACTGTTTTGAAAAGAAGAGGAGATGCTACACCACGGTAAACATGCCCCCGTCCCAACTATTTTGAGACATCCCTTTATGTTATAGATCTGATGTCAAATAACTTAATTAGTTGCTAGATGTTCTCCCAGCTGAATCTTTTCAAAATTTCTTCATTTTTCAGCCCTTTGTTGCCCCCATGCCAACATTTTTGAGACCTGGAGCAGGCATCAAATTTAAAATGAGCTCATTTAGTGGATAAAAGTGTAAAATTTCTCAGTTTAAACATTTGATATGTTATCTATGTTCTGTTGTGAATAAAATATTGGCTCATGTGATTTGAAAGTCTTTTAGTTTTCATTTTATTCAAATTTAAAAAACATCCCAACATTTCTGGAATTTGGGTTGTATATAATACATGAAATAATAATATAGTATGATTTCTGGAATGTTTAGCAGTTTCAAATGAAATGTAAAAAATTTTTTTTGAAAAGAAAACAAAACAAAAAGAAATTATTATATATGTCTAAACACACACACTCTATAGTCTATATATGAAGTGTTTGATGTGAAGATGTCAGTGTTTCCTGATGAAGCTGAGCGTGTGACTGAAGTTTTTCTGTCTGCAGACGCAGTGCTGCTGAATATCTTCAGATGATGAATGTGTGCGGTGCTTTAACTACAGCAGCACGCGTGATTAATGTCGGCTTATTGTTTATTGCTGCAGGGGCCGAAGCGGGACGGACATAAATAACCCTCCGGACCTCCAACACCGACTCCACCAGCCGCTTCCAAACCCAGCTTCAGCACCGTTTCAGAGCAAAAGTGGCTCCTTGAATGTCTTACTCGAGTCTTACAGCAGGAGAATATTTATTCTGCTCGATATGGTAATAAATGGCTCTTTACTTGTTAATGAAACGTGTCATCGCTGAGATTGATGTGAGCAAACAAAAACAAGAAAAACACCTGCGCATCAGCAGAACACAGCAGTGCAATGATGCCGTGATTTATCCTGCTCAAATCTACATATAAACTAAACATCAATAAATATGTATAAGCCAAAGGCCATAAAGCATCCGCGAGATCATTTTCCACAGATTCCCCGAGTCACGCGGCGTCCCGGATTGCCTCGTTCAGCTAAATTTTATCTGCGCCTCAGGGTCATAAAGTTGAGTATCGACAAAGCCTCACATCGACTTCATCCCGCAAACATTTTTCTTCTGTATGAATATTAGTTTATTGAATAAGTGGCATCTGTTTTCCTCTGCATCACCTCTGGACTGGGGATTTCTTTGTGACGCAGCAGCTGATTTATAGGACTGAACGCAGCCCGGAAAATAGAGCTAAGCAAAAATTTTCCAATACATGCTCGGCCGTGTTTAATTAGGTTTAGAGATGTTACACCAGAAAACATCTCGCTTTGTGAGGCCAAATCATCTGAGGAACATTCTGGAGAAAACATCTCAGCCCTAACATGAAGACGTAAGAGTCAAGTTTACATTCAGTGTTAATGAACGAATCCCATCATTCTGCTCAGATTCACAGAGATCAAGACACACGTCTGAACGGATCTGAATCATCAGAACTCCAGAATTAATTTTAATCTCATTTTTAACTGCACTGACACTATCAGATCAGAATTGAACTTGAACTGAATTATTATGACTCTATTGTCTTCTGTAGAGCTGCTTCACAGCTGAAATTGAATTTTGAATTAAGAATCGAATTTAAGAATTGAATCGTGTTAAGCTGACTGAGACTTGTTATAGCACTTGCATATTATTGCTCTTCTGTTGATTTTGATTGCTTCTATTGTCCTCATTTGTAAGTCGCTGTGGATAAAAGCATCTGCTAAATGACTAAATGTAAATGTAATGTAGAAATACCTGTCGGGGTTCTGTGTGCACACATGCATCTGCAGCAGGATCCTCTGCGTGAAGGTCTTGAAGCACTGGCCGCACTTCCACAGATGCCAGTCACTGAACTCAGAGCTCAGCTGGCTGGTGGAGGTCGGGCTGGCCAGAACACGCTGGTTCTTCCCGCTCATCTGGCTTAGACTGGACTCGACGTGACTCTTGTCCATCAGAGAGAAGCTCCGAGAGCAGGGCGACTGAGGGAAGACCATGGAGCGCGGCAGGAGCAGCGAGGAAGACGAGGGTTTGGGACTCTTGCTGAAGGGCTGGAGCGAGTCGTGACGCGACATTGCCTCGATGACAGTAGACGGCACGTTCACTGCCACAGAAACAGCAGCAGAACATCTGAGTCAAACTGAGAAACACTCTATTACTCCAAATAATACAAATGTGAACCCAAATTAAAAAAAAATAAATTCATGAAATATTTTGCTGCCACAGAAACAGCAGCAGAACATCTGAGTCAAACTGAAAAACACTGTTAAATGTGAACCGAAATAAAATTTTATTTAACAAAAATTTTTGAAATTGAGATTTATGCATCATCTGAAGCTGAATAAGCTTTCCATTGATGTATGGTTTGTTGGACAATATTTGGCGGAGATACAACTATTTGAAAATCTGGAATCTGCACAAAAATCAAAATATTGAGAAAATCGCCTTTAAAGTTGTTCAAATTAAGTTCTTAGCAATGCATATTACTAATCAAAAATGAGGTTTTGATATATTTACGGTAGGAAATTTACAAAATATCTTCATGGAACATGATCTTAATATCCTAATGATTTTTGGTATAAAAGAAAAATCGATAATTTTGACTCATACAATGTATTGTTGGCTATTGCTACAAATATACCCACGTTACATATGACTGGTTTTGTGGTCCAAAAAAGTATGTGTATATATATATATATATATATATATATATATTTTACTGCCACAGAAACACAAGCAGAACATCTGAGTCAAACAGATTACATTTTTATTACTTAAAATAATATAAATATTAACTGAAATAAAATAAAATATTACAAAAAATATTTTTGTTTAATTTATCAAATATTTTATAAATATTTTATAAAAATATTAACTATAATTCAGTTAGCTGCCAAGGCAACATTTCTTATTTTCTTGAAGTACTAAAATACCTAAAACTAAATGAACTAAAACTAGTAAATAAAATAAAAAAAACTATAGTCATATTTAAATAAATAAATACATAAATATATTTTTAAAAAACACATCAAAATTACAACAACAACAAAAAAAAAACTTTACAAAATGAAGACAGAAAATATAAAAATAAAATCTAATTCAAAATATGAACAAAGAATATAACAGCAAGTAAATGATACTAAAATTACACTGGAGTGAAAATTCATTTCAAAATCTGACCATCTGTACAAAGAGTCTTTGATCAATTACACTCCTTTATATACACTACTGTTCAGAAGAGTTTTTTTCCGTGTTTTTGAAAAAAAAGTCTCTTCTGCTCACCAAGGCTGCATTTATTTGATCAAAAATATAGTACAAATTGTGAAATATTATTGTAATTTAAAATATCTGTTTTCTATGTGAATATCTTTTAAAATGTTATTTATTTCTGTGATCAAAGCTGAATTTTCAGCATCATTACTGCAGTCTTCAGTGTCATATGATCCTTCAGAAATCATTCTAATATGCTGATTTGCTGCTTAAGAAACATTTCTGATTATTATCAATGTTGAAAACAGTTGTGCCGTCCGATATTTTTGTGGAAACCGTCATGCATTTTATTTTTCAGGATTCACAGATAAATAGAAAGTTCAAAAGAACTACATTTATTTTAAATAGAAATCATTATAAATGTCTTTACTGTCACTTTTGATCAATTTATTGCATCCTTGATGAATGAAAGTGTTAATTTCTTTAAAAAAAATCTTACTGGCCCCAAACTTTTGAATGCTCATGTATAATTTAATTGGTCACACAGACATAAAGCACAATCTGAACAATTTCTTAAGTGTGGCAAATAAATAACTGTATATCTTTAAAAAATAAATGTATTAAATGTAATAAGTTGATTTATTCTAAAAATGACTAAACAGCATTAGAGAATCAGCCACTGAGTCAGATCTTGGACGAGGAACCGACGTCCTCAGATGCTTTCAAAGACACTTTATATTCAGAAAGGCTGAACCACATTCCAAATTCATCATCACACAGCATGCTGTGCACATAAACACTGAATTAGCCGACTGTAAGACGAGACATGTGAGAGCGCTCTGATTCAATAACGCCAGCGCATTGGATGCAGCATGAAGCATGAATCTCTAGAAATCGTCTGATCACCGCTGAGCGTCAGCCGCAGACCTGAGATTAGACTGAACGTGGAGAAACACAGATGAAAGCTTTGCTCTGCAAGGCAGAGTATCTCAGGACTCCGCTGACCGCACTGATTATATGTTCATCTGAGCAGATCTGAGTCTTCATATATTCAGACTCAAACATGAATCCTGAGCTCCACAGACAAAGTGTCATAACAGCTTCTGATCAGCGAAGAGCTCCTCTCTTGCAGTATTTCTCAACAGCACATCTCTCAGATCACACGACACGCTGTAGAGAGCTCTGTCTAAAAACAACAGTAAGCAGACTGAACTCATAAAGTCTGTCTGCTGTAAACACTGGACTGTCAGACTCGCTCTCTCCTCCAGAAACAGCCTTCGCTGGTGAACATACATGAACGCTGAGCTGGCCGATTCTTCTGATTTATCCATTAATTTATTCATAAATGCACGATGTTAGATTTTTGCCGATATCCGATATGCCGATATTTTCCAAATCATTTTGGACGATAGCCGATGCCGATACCGATATATATTTCCCTTTGTTTTGAAACAACACAAAGTCTCTCCTGTGCAGAAATTATGAACAAATTATTTTTAATTTTGGTTAATTTTGAGCAAAAACATATTTGTTAGAAGTAATAAACTTTATCAAATTAATTTTTTTAATGAGAGTACATTGAAAGCCTTGAAAATAGCTGTAATAAAATCCATCTCTGCTGTGTGTGTTTTTCTCAGACAGATGTATTTTAAACCTTAACATTTTATTTGTGGATTTAACATTAATAGATGGTCTAAGAGAATTCAAAAAATCTTTTAGAGCTCCTTATGTTTAAGTTTTCATAATCCATTTGAAAAAATATATTACATATTTCTGAGTAAATCTGTATATATCAAATTATTTAATTTACAAGTGTCATGTACATTTATTCATGTAAGCTATAGCGTCTGACCTTTAAATCAAAACAGAATCGTGCTTAATTTATTCAGAAACACAAGTATCTTAATGATATTTGTGTATTTTACTTTCATTTTATTACAAGTAGGTCAACAGCACCCACTAAGTAAATAAAACACCTTACCGGATGCGTTAGAAACTGTTGACTCTCACACACCGGACGTGTCATTCTGTAAATGCATTCTAAAATTAAATGCAGCGATACAAAACAGTGAATCTAATCATCTTTCAGGCATAAGTTCACTTCAAGAATGACCACACTGCTGATGTGATCTTATCACTATCACACCCTGAGCACATATGAGCTGTCCGTCTTATCGCCAAAGCATATCGGTATATTTTTTTTCAAATCGGCCGATGTTTACATTTTAAGCCTTTATCGGCCAATTCCGATAACGTTCCGATTATATCGTGCATCCCTAATGTTTTGCTATGATTTTATTTTAAGAATCACCATTTTGAATAAAAATATTAGCAAACATTAGACATGTTGTCAGTCCGCAAACGCTAAGAATTGATGTGACAGCATAGGCTTGCTGGATGATGGCAAAAATCATAATCACAATTATTTTGGTAAGTACTGTAATCATGATTATGTAACATGATTATGAGTGAGCCACATGACCAAAACTTTATACGAGTGATTTATTTAAAGATAGCGATATATATCAAATATATATTTCATGTAAATAAATTTGCTGTGACATCTACATTTTATATAAAGCAAAATTTCATAATTCTCAGTACCACAGCAGAATACCAGGGTAACTCATATGTGTAAAAAAAAAGTCCTCAAAAATTGTTGAGAAATACTAAACAGTCAGTTACACAATAAAAACAAAAAGCAAAGGACAAATACAATAAAAAAGATACAAATGAAATAAGTGCATTTTTATGCAAGTCTAAAGTATTCCGCTAACAGCTTGCAACAGAAATTGAAAAATCGAATGTAAAATAAAACAACATAATCTTCACTGTTAAACAAGAATTAAACTTGCTTTGTTTCTTATTAAAGCTACAAACATCCTTCAGTCAGCAGCAGTGAGTGATTTTCTCTTTGTCTTTTGATGTTTTATTAATATTAAGCACACAGGCGGCAGCAGGAATATTAGGCTGCTGTCACTTTAAGAGCTGCACGGATCCAATTTACTGTTACACATGTATTTTCATTCTCAACTGTTTATGTTCACTTAAGACGTAACCAACGAGAGTTTATGTGAATGATCATTAAGCACTGCATTTTGACACAGTTTTGCGTGTATTTGACCGTTTAAGCGCACCTTAAGCTAAAAGTTCACTTTTCTTGACCGTGTCCTGTTTCAGTGCGAGTTCTCTTTCATGCTTTAAAAAACACAAATAAATTTAATAAACGTTGATAAGTCGAGCACATCCCATTTTGCCACATTACTAATTTGCATGTGACGCTCTAACTTTTGACGCAATGCTACGGTCAAACGTGTCTGTCAAGCGCATGTTTACATAGAAAAGCAATGGAAAAGCAGAAAGCAGTGCAGAAATGCTACTGTATGTGTGATGTTTGATGTTTGATGATGCTGACAGACTGAAAGCTGCTGCTGTTTTCATTCACTGTTAATAATCATCTATTACTGCTGTTGCACTGACAGTCAGAAAGAGCTTGAATCGACTCAACTTAAACTCAACCTCTAAAACGGAATGTTTTGGCTAAGAAATATTTAGTATTTTTCTTATTATAAATTATTTCTGAACATATAGGATATATATGTTTAATACAATATTTGCCTTCATACATCATGCGTCTTTTCTGCAAAGATATTGAACAAGTGAATTTGTTTTACATTTACACCATGTTGAATTTAACTTTCAGTAACACTTCACTAAAGCCTTTATATACAGTATAATGCATTATAAAAGTAGTTTTAATGCATTAATTATGCCTTGTAATGCACCTTATAATGATCTTGTGAATTATTGTAACCACAGCTATAATATATTATAATACTAATCTATTCATCATTAAACCTTTAGAAAGTATAATGCATTAAAACACAAGACAAGCAAACCTTCAAATATTATGATGCATTTTAACTTCTGTTACAATTATGCATGAAAAGATAAAATGTATTAGAACATACATTATGAAAACCTTTATAATGCATTATATAAAGGCTTTAAGTGTTTTTAAGAAAATGTTATTAGAATCATGTTGTAGTTACATTTTCTAAATTGACTAGTTGAACATTTAAAAAAATGGAAATTGTTATCTTGAATCAGATGCACTTATCAGGAGCTCCTGTGAGACTAAATACTCAACATCTACATCTGTAATGTAGGTGAAACATTTACCAAAACCACTGAAACTGAGCAGAACCAGCGTGAACTTCAAGCTTAAACTAAAAACTATTCTGGATGAGATTTGTTCATGTAGCAGCGACTAAATGCGACAACAAACATCTGAATCTGAATGTCGTGGATGTGACAGATGACAAAATCATGGAAAACAAACTTATAATTCCTCAAAAAGGCATCAGCATGTCTGTAATGGAATTAACAAGTGTGTGAATGGTTCAGATGAGATTGATGCAGAAGAGTTTCTCTTACAGTTTTCGTCTTGTGCGACGCACTGCAGCGGGATCCCGAAGAAAGACGTGTAGCTGTCGTTGTACCAAACCAGGAGCTCTGTTCCTCGAGGGATATCTGCACATGCCCGGTAGAAGATACACGACCTGAAACATTCAAACACACTACTTAGAAATCAAAAAGCACATCTGACTATACAAAGACTATAAAATATGTAAATCCACTATAAAATATTCATCCAGAACATGTGACATGTTTGTGAAACTAAAAACAATATTTATTATAAAAAAAGTTTAAATGACGTTAATCAAACTATTTATAAAACAGTGTACATTTCAAATGTATTCAATAAAATGACTATAAAATATGTAAATCCATTAAAATATATTAAATCATTGATTTTCAACAAGTTTGACATATTCTTTATGAAACTAAAAACAAAAAAGGTTCAATCACATTAAATAAACTGTTTATAAAACAAAATGTACATTTAAAATGTATTTAATAAAATTACTCTATGTAAATCCATTATAAAATATAAAATATATCAAATCATTCATTTTCACGAAACATGTATATGTATATATATTTCTACAACAGTTCGGTGGCACGAGTGTGCAGAACTACTTCCCTCTGCCCCGGATTCAAATCTCAGGAACGTTAAGTTGCTTTATTGAAAGCTTATTGTATTACTGTATTAAAAGCTCACTGTATTATGTAGAGTCTTATGTAGAGTATTATGAGAGAGAGATTGACTGAGCGAGTGTGATTACAGCATTCATTCTTCAGATCAGTCTCATATTCACAATAAAACATTAGTTTGAATGTCCGCTGAGGAAAGCGATATCTTTGTCGTACTATCCTTTCATCTGTTAAGCGTGATTTCCAGTGACAGCGCTGATCTGTGCATTTGTTGGCTGCGTCTTACAAAGCTGTTGTTGAAAGTAAAAATAACTTCCTTGCATTTCAGTCTCTTTTAATATAAAAGTCTTTACTGCTGACTTGTAAAAACAGTCTCTTGTTATATATATATATATATATATATATATATAACATATTTGTTGAACAATAATTTTAACAAACAACATCCATTATAAACGTTGCTAGGCAATTCAGTCAGAAAAGTACAAAGGGAGCGCTCTGATATATAGCATTAAAGTTATATAAAATATGACGTGATGAGATTTTGCCCTCAGCCAAAACTATTTGCTCTGGAACAAATAATAGATTAATGAGACCAACGACTGCCCGTTAGATTTACCCAAAACGAATTATATCTCATGTTTAACCACTATAGAGGCATCAGAGCCAGCGGTAAATTCCAGATGATCTGGCCGCCATATTTGTAGCAATAGCCAACAATACATTGCATGGGTCAAAATGATCAATTTTTCTTTTATGCCAAAAATCATTAGGATATTAAGTAAAGATCGAGTTCCATGAAGATATTTTGTAAAGTGCCTACCGTAAATATATCAAAACTTCATTTTTGATTAGTAATATGCATTGCTAAGAACTTCATTTGAACAACTTTAAAGGCGATTTTCTCAATATTTAGATTTTTTTGC